>NW_015635022.1:203646-218645 GCF_001515625.1 Sinocyclocheilus rhinocerous
AAAGTGGGACCGAAAACTTTAATAGTTGTATATAGATGGCTGAATACCTTGGCGGATAGGTATGCAGTGTTGTTTACTGGCCTACACAACATCAGGACTTGACAGGTGCTGCTTATATATAGCAAGCTAATGCTGCTTACGACGATATTGTCAATCAAATGAGGTATTCCTGTTTAAAAGATAAATAAAAAAATGCAAGACTTTCTTTTAAACCAGTAGTCCTCAACTAATGGGTTGCAATACAATATATATATATATATATATATATATATAATTAATTAAAATAAATTGACTACAATTTTTTTTTTCCACAGACACGATATATACAGAAGAAATATGTAGAATGTTCACTTGCTTCTGACAACCAAACAAGTAAATAAATAAACAAACAAACATATATAACATAAACATATGCGATTTTCTGAGGTTTTTGATCTTTTAACTAAACACTCACATTAGGACATATACATAAAGCGACTCACAGCTGATTGGATCCACTATTCCTTATATGCTCGTGCTCTAAACATGTCTGATAAAATTGCTGCTTGATGTTAAAAATCTTTGACATTGCCCCTACTACAAATACGACATATACAGTTAAATTGAGAAATAGGTAAAGAACGTTTTAATGACACAGGATGGTAAGACATACCATGTAAAACTGTATTACAATCAGTAGGTTTACGGTATAGACTGGTTTCCAGACATGAAACAGTCTTGATAACAAGCACATCCAGAAAACTCATTCTCTCTGGATGGTATTCAATCATGAATTTCAGTGCATTACAGCTGTCATTAACCAGTTTATTAAATTCCAACAGTTGAGATTCAGTACCGTCACATACCAAACAACATCATCAATATAATGTTTCCATAACAAAATATGTAAAAAAAAAAATAAAAAAAAAGGATTGACCCTTCGCAGGGAGTTTGATTGACAGGCAATCTAACCAATCATAACACCGAATATGCCATTTTTTTCCAACAAACAAACCAGACAGGAGAATAGATTAACTTTGGTGGACTTGAACTTGAAAAATGGTGTGTAGTGACATTTTTCATTGGTTGAAACAAGATACCTTCTGATGTTCATTCATGTTTATTTCATGCTATAAATAGTAAAGAGGAAGAGATGATCGGTTCACGTGCCGCTTGAACTGTCATGACATATTAAAGAGCCACAAAACGGTATTTATTGTTTGAATTTCTTAAAAAATGACACAATTTGAAAGCTGAGACTTTGTTTCATACCAAAAGTAACCTGCTCTGTCTTGTCTGTCAGCGCGTTGTCAGTGTCCTCTTTGCTCCACAATGTATTTTTCACTGCGTGAGAACATGATGTGTGGCGTGAGAGCGGCATGGCTTGTCAGATGTAGTAACAGTAACTAAGTGGAGTGTAAACCTTTTGATCTAATATTACCAGTGCTCCATCCACCCTTATCAGCACTATGAACGACTATAGACCGACCCTTTTGCAAGATTATGTGCCAATTAGCATTTTCTTTTATGTTTCATAATCAATGTAACTGAAAAATTTATATTTTTAGGATGAACAAAAGTAAATTTACCTCTGAAAACAGTCCGAGATCGTTCAACAGATATTCCACCTTGCATGGAAATGCCACTCTTACTATCAGAGGTAATATTTGAGACTGAAGCATCAGGAGCCTCAGAAGCAAAAGACCCAGCCTTGAACAAAATGTTATTACATCCAACAAAAAACGTGAATGTCTTAAATGTGAAAAAAAAATAAAAATAATAAAAAACAATAATAATAATAATAATTGCAAATCAGTATATTTATCAAAGTCTTTGCAGTGTGTAGTAGGTGAAAATGAAAGACCTTTATTCAAGGCACTTAGGCCCCGTCCACATGGAGACGCGTTTAGCTGTATACGCATACATTTTGTATCGTATAGGCGTTTCGTCCAGACGGATCCGGTGTTTTGTGAGAGTGAAACCGATATTTTTTGAAACCGGGTCCCAGAGTGGATAAATCTAAAAATGCTGCTCTTGCGTTTTCATGTGGACAGCGAATCCGTATATTTTCTGAAACGATGACGTCATCAGCCCACGTCTCACTCCTAGTCAGACACCGCTACGTCACGTAATAGCAACAAAAACATGAGCAAACTCTGAACGATTAATAAATGAATTAATAAAAAAAATTGTTCCATGTTCGTTTGTATACCGCGCGCAAGGTTTATGCGCAGAAATTACTTGACTAGATAAATTTAGGATATTAACCTCCTCTGAACCATCCTTGAACCATTCATTGAAAATATTTCTGGAATTATTTATATATTATTTTAATTAATTTAAATATACTCATTTAACTGATGCAAGTGCACACTGGTGAAGGTCAGCCTGATGTAACATGTTAAATTAACATATCAGTTGAACTACCCAGTCTGAAGACCAAGATCTGTTTTTTTTTTTTTTTTTTCAGGTTCAGGGAATGGCTGGAAGTTATTCTAATCGACTCAAAGATGAGTACATTCATTTTTAAATATGCACCACATGGGGAGATATCCAAAGAGGAGCTGTTGTACTTGTACTGTTGTATAACAGTCAATGCATCGCAAGACATGTTATTCTTCTGTCGCTTTGAAGCACATTGTAGGGAAAGCTCTCTTTGTTTACCAATGAATAGTTGAGACTCTCTCATGTCATGGCAGCTTACTGCGCTGGTATTGAGTCCTTGTCAGATATTTCACACTATTCGCTGATTCACTGTTGGCCAGTCAATTAGGGGGGCTGGGAAAAGCCCCAGAGAACCGTACGATCCAGAGCCCCATTTCACTTAACAGCATTCTGTGGTTTTTCACTGTTGTGCAGGCTTGGCTCTTTAAAGATCTGTCTGAGCTACTATAGACCTTTACCCAGCACTGTCAGGCTGACAGCATATAAAGCGCTGTTGTAAGCTGCCCTTTGATGCAGATCTAGGACTTGGAATGCAGTAGAGACCAAAGCTGATCTCAGAACTAAAGCTGAAAGGATGAAAGCGGCATAAACAGGAGAACGTAGACAAACGGTGAAAAGTTGCCCTAGATAAAACCTGACCTGTATACAGAGCACTGACAGGAAATATGGGACACTAAATGGGTAAATATGCATTTTAAGAAAAGGTATATCATAATTCTGTTTATATAGATTTATTTTTAAAATAATAGATTTTACCTTTTTTTCTAAACTGTAAGAAAAGGGGGGATACGCCTCAAAATATTAAGGCAGCATAATGCATTCATTAATGGAAATTTTTATTTGTTTATTTTTGTTTTGGGAACATTGCAGTGGTTGTTAGTCTAAATTAATGAGTTAAATGGGTTAAACTTCCTGGTTGTACAAGCAGTTTTGAGTCAAAATATCATTGATGGTATGGGAAAAAATTATCATGAACAGTTACACAGTTTGACAATTATTATTAATTATTTTATAATTATTAATATTTTGTAATTAATTATGTATTATTTTAATCACACATTATTTTAACTAATTTAATTAATGTCATTTATGTTTTTTATTAGTATAATTATTTTGTGAAACCATCATTTTTAAATGTATGTTTGGCCGAAAACCCCTTCTATTCATGATCACATGCATTATTTTTAATAATTACAAAATGTAATAATTTAATGTACTTTATTTAATGGAGCAGTCGGGGGTTCGGTGTCTTGCTCAAGGGTCTCACCTCAGTTGTGGTATTGAAGGTGGCAGAGAGCGCTGGTCATTCATTCCCCTCACCTACAATCCCGAGACTCGAACCCACGACCTTTGCGTTACAATTCCGACTCTCTAACCATTAGGCCATGACTGCCCCAAATATTTCAGTTTTATACAGAAGAACAGTAGAATCGCATGCATTATTTTAATTAACTACAAAATGTAATAATTTAATGTTAATTATATTTTTGTTTTAAATAGTATAATTGTTTTGTTAATCTATCATTTAAAAATGTATATTTGGTCTAAAAAAAAAAAACTAAAAAATAATAAAGTCAAGATTACATGCATTACTTTAATGAAATAATACCATAACATAATACAACATAATAATTTAATGTACTTAAATATATCTTTTTAATACTCAGATTTAAATAGCATAGTTATTTTGTGAAACCATAATAAAAATGTTTTAAAAAAATATGGCCTAAAATACCTAAAAAAAATAAAATAAATACCTCTCTTGAAGTCATGAGCACATGCATTATTTTAATTAATTACAAAATGCAATATTTAATTTCCTTAGATTCCTCCCCCCCCCCCATATATGAAAACAATCTGTTTTACATAGTGTAATTATTTTGTGAAAACATCATTTTAAAATTCGCGTTTGGCATAAAATACTTAAAAACCCCATTGAGATCATGATCACACCCAGGACATATACAGTATCACACCAGCTTTGTCTCTTCTAATTCTCCCTGTATCTTTCTGGAAAGCATGGCATAAATTCCTATATTTCCATTCCTCCCTGCCCGCGATCGTCTTGCTCAATCTCTCAATATATTATCCTCTGTCAACTCTCTCTCTCTGTCTGTCTCTCTGGGGAGGTATTTCCAGCTTTGTGAATGATGCAGGAGGTCAGGGAGCACCTGAGGAGTTATCCACAGGCTTTTACGAGCCACCCCGCGAGGCATTCACCCCAGGGGAGAGGTCAGAGAGCTGGAGAACTACAGGACTGACGATGTGACTGGAGTTTGAATATGGCGGATGTGTTTTATATGTCCACAGAGACTGATGCTGAGTACTCAGGAAGCAAAAAGGTCACAGATACACATATATGTTGCCAGAACACACACACACAAATAGCACCTGGTTTGGAACGGCACACTACTCATGCTATTTTCACAATGTATACTGGCCAGTGATTTCAGAATGATCATTTTTGGGTAACATATGATTTTAAAGCATTCAAATATAATGTATGTGTATTATTTACAGTTATACAATGGTTAGTTCTGATCTTCAACAGTATTAGTGTTAATTTTGTATAGTATTGTAGTTTCAGTGAGTCCGGTCGAGATTTTTCAGCAAGTCAGCTGCAGGTTGCATTATTATGCCAGCAGGTGTCGAAAAGTGACTGTCTATACGAGACATTAAATCATTCATTCAACCTATTTGTTCTGGCACACTAATACTTTCAGGAACAAAACAAGTGAGCCAATTAATTATTCTCTAAATCGATTCGTTTAAAACACTGATTCATTCTGGAACAAATCACTTAAGTAACAAAAAAATATATAAGTGAGCCAATGAATCATTCACTCAATTGATTTGTTCAAAACAAATCCACCAACCACTTTGTTTGGAATGATTTTTGTTGGCAGAGCAAAAAGCAGACAAAGTAACTGGCAACATTGTGTCTAAAAAGTAAGATTGATAAAACAAGAATAAGCAAGAAGTTAATATTGACAAACTCGTACCTTTTTTTATTCTAAATATCAGCACACATCAGGAACAAGATTACTCACTCTTGATAGTGTTTGAATAGTAATTGTATTTATATAACTTTATATATATATATATATATATATATATACTATTTAGACCCCACTTTCACAAACGAATAAAATGCAAACCCATGCAAAATGCAAACAATTTCACATACTATTTTTTTTATAGTATGCAGTGCAGTGTACAGTACATACTGCACAGTAAGTCATATTCCATTCTGAAAATAGCCAGTTATATAAATTGCTCAATATGCACAAATTCTTTCACACTCTTTTTATATTGCAGTTTCGGTCATATACATGCTTAGGCCTACTATTTTCTCTTTATTTCCGAAAGGGCCATGCTTGGAGTGGGTGCTTTTAGCAAAAACTTTTTAGAGCATACTTTGTTTTAGTGCATTCTTCTTTCTTTAACATCTCTAAGAAATATTATGAAGGGAATTCATAAGAAAAAAACAAAACAATAACAGGATACAAAAATCTGACAATGAAACATGCTCTTTCTTTTGGAAGACAGGTGTTTGTTTTTGACTCCATAAGACAAGACACAAAAGATGCTTCAAGTGAGTCATGGTGATAAACCAGAGTGTTTATCTTATGTGTCAGATTTTCCAGAAGTAGCTGACAATGACATGCACCCAGCTGAACAGATTAATGCTTTTCTTGATGAAACAAAGCAACAAACTCTCATAAGAAATTGTCACTCTAGCCGCTTTTATCCTGGAACATCACAGCGTCACTCTGGTGCTGTATTCATTTTGGAGGATTCCATGAGTGGATCCAATCCAAATATAATCTTTTTTGAATTAAAAATGATTAACACTGAAAGCAGATACAGTATTTTATTTTCAAACGTTAAAGACCAAAGTATGATATAAGTGGCCACTGGCGGAGAGAAAGTCTTCCATCAAATTTCATTCTGTTGAATGAGAACAAATATACTGTATGGTGCTTTTTTGTGTGGTTTTTGAATTGAGTTTTTATGATATATTTCATCTGTCTGATATAGTTATAGGTGTGGGCTAAAAAAAATAAATAAATAATATATATATATAGTCACTTATGCCCACTCTTATTTGCTCAAAAATACATTTAAAAAAATTTAACATTGTGAAATGTTATTTTCCATTTGCGGTTGTTTTCTATTTGAATATATCATTTAAAATGTAGTTTATGTCTGTGATGCAAAGCTGCATTTTCAGCATCATTACTCCAGTCTTCAGTGTCACATGATCCTTCAGAAATCATTCTAATATGTTGATTTGCTGCTCAAGAATCATTATCAGTGTTGAAAACATTTGTGCTGCTTAATATTTTTGTGAAAACTACATTTTTACATAAACAATAAGTGTAATACTGCTTTAAATTGTTGTTGCCCCCCCCCAAAAAAAAAATATGTTTAATTTAATTGCAATTTTGTTTTTGTTTTTCTGAACAAAAAATAAATATCATACATTTTTCCCTGATTTACAGAAGAGACCCACTAAAATGTCATTCAGTGTAACAATCTTATCAGGCATATTTACGACAAAAATAAATGCCCAAAATCATCACTTTCACCCCAAATACTAATTAGTTGTAATTTTACATTTTTTTTTACATTTGCCACTATCCTAGGTTTTGCCCATTTGTCAGTAAGAATTTTTTACTAATTTAAAACACAATCAAATTTAATATGCTCCCTTATTATTTTATATATTTTAATATGTACACGTTAGAATAAGCATGCTGTTTGAATTTTTACATAAATATTGTGTTACACCAAATGACAATGTAACATTATTTAAACCAAATGTTGACATTTTATTCTCCAAAAACGTATTTGAAACCTTAAAAGTAGACACTTTGCTTACATTTAATGTGCTTTCTATGGACATAAAATCACTTTTGTAAATTTCTTTTGATGCGGACATCTTAATGTCTTTGACCCATATACAGATTTTTATAATGAATTATAATGCTATAGTATTAATGATATGTATTATATTATGCTATCTTTATCATGTAAATCTAATAAAAACGTGTTATGGTTGGAACTGCTTGCATTTTTGGAGTAAACCTGTGAAAACATCTGAAAATTGTTAAGGCTCATACAGAAAAGAGAAGATGTCATAAGAATTGCACATTTCATCTTATAAAATATGTCAGTACATTCCTTTTGTAGTGTGGATGCATAAAACAGCCTATAATAACAACATAAAATAATGTGATATAAACAGCATGACAAAACAAACAAGTACATGAATATTGCAATGATCCAAAGTCACTGAAGCTGAAATGAATTCTTTGTAATCTCATTAAACAGGCATGATAACGCTGACGCTAGAGCGAACTTTGAGACTGACATGTCTGTTATCGAGAGTAAAATGCTGGTATGACAGAATGTGGGTATAATTTATTTGTCATTTATTTAGGCAACTCCTGCAACAAGAAGAAACAACAGCTGAATTTCTTAGTAGAGACGATGATGATACATTTTTCTTCAATTTAAAATGAAAGATCAGACAGGAGAAGCCAGTGTTGTGCCTGAAGGATAATGGAAGTTTTGTCATCTCCCAACCATCTGCTATGCATAATTTAGCTGCTGAATTTTATTCTCAACTCTATGCTGCTGGTGAATCAGTGCTGGGCTCTTCCAGACACACCCAAAGCTGGAAGATTTGCACACCAAACATATGTTCCAGGAAAGGGTCTATAATACCTGGAGAACGCTCTGGTGGGCTCATGGCACCACAAGAACATAAACAGTCCTCAAGCTCTTTATTAGCGGCTATCTTGAGTTGTGACGTCAAAGGCAGCAGAAAAGGGCAACCTTTTAAGGGCCCTCTAAAAACAAAAAAGCAATATACTGTGACACTGAAATACTTGCTTTTTAAATATTTCTAGCAAAAATGTTAGTTTGTTAGAGTACACAGACAACAGTTTGGGTTTGATAGTTTGTGAATGACAAACAAAGGAGAAAAACGCTTGCTATATAAACCAGAAAAACCTTGACTCCATAGTATCAGCAAATGACTACAAAACTTTCTTTTTTTTGGTTCAGACCACAGTACTAGATAGATTTCTTCATGAATTTTATTTAACAAGTAACCTATCATTTATTTGGACAAATTTGAAATTAATTTAAAACCTTTTGTTTGTAGCCTACCATGGTCAGAAACCTCTCGAAAAGCTTCTTAACAAAGATGATCTGAGAGTGTTCTTACGAGTCTTAAAATAAATAGTAAATCATTGTTTAAAAAAAAAAATCCAGGTTCAGTGAGCTCAATCTACACTTGTAGCATAATGTTGATTTAAAAAGAAATAATAAAAATCTTCTTGTCGTTGTCCTTTTGTGAATCTGAATGGGGCCAATCCATGAATATCTCAATAGTGCAGCACGAGATGTAAACAATATGCACGCTAGCAAGACTTTCAAGGCATAGTTCACCATAAAATGACAATTATTTAATCATTTACTCACCCTCCAAACCTCTATGAGTTGTTGAAAACAAAAAGATATTTTAAAGAATATTGGTAACCAAAGTTGGTAACATTTGACGGTAGCCATTGACTTGAATGGTATTTTTTTTTCCTTGCAATGGAAGTCAATGGCTACAGTCAACTGTTTAATTACCAACAGTCTTCAGAATATATTATTTTGTGCTTCACAGAAGAAAGAAACTCATAAAGGTTTAAAACAACTTGAGGGTGAGTAAATGATGACAGAATTTTCATTTCATTCTCTTTAATGAGACAAAATCACTTACAGATCTTTTTGTGTGGTAATATCACATTTTAAAACTTCATTTCTATGACAATGCAAGACCATAAATCCTAAAACAACTGTAAAAATGATTTAAACAGCTAAAATTGTGGAATTAGTAGAATTAACGCTACAATGTCTTATAAAATTATAAACTTCAAATTTCTGCATTGAAATCCTCAAAACATTGGCCCCATTCACTTCCATTGTAAATGTTTCCTTTATTCACAGCAGACCAACTGCATCAGTAAGTGAAGTGACGTGAAGCCAAGTATGGTGTCCCGTACTCGGAATTTGTGCTCTGCATTAAACCCATCCAAGTGCACACACACATTATGAACACACACACACACACACACACACACACACACTGTGACCACACACATCTTATTAGAAAAAGATCTTATTGCTTCCTCACTGTTGCATAAAGCCAGCCGTTTAGAGCCAGCTATTCGTATCATTAAAGACACTGAATGGCTTTTGTGGACTTTTGCTGGTCAGTGAAGCCTCAGTTAACCAGACTGAGAGGGTGGGCAGGGATCAATTGCTATTTATTTTGTCAGATTCCCAGAGGCTCCTTTACGTAAGAGGCCTGGTGTTCTTCTGAGGAAAGGGAGAAAGCTGGGCCTAAACCACCATCTGCTTTTAATGAATCGTCAACGAGTGGACCTGACCAGCCTGACACCTCTCTATAAGACAATACTTCAGGTGTTGACCTGATCCACAGCTCTGCTCTGCCCGTGATGAGTCTGGACACAGTGTCAGCCACCCCTGTCGATTCAGAAAATGAGACACTTTAGTGCCATGTCGCCACAGCATTAATGTGTGTCATATTTTGAGCGAGTAAGCATGACTGTCTCCAAGCACATTGCAGTATGGCTCTGGATAACATCATTATGGAAAGTGCAGAGACTAGTGACTGAGATGTTCGATGTTTTACCACTAAACGTTTAGAGACAGAACTGAAAAGAACCCATGGATGATTCTACAAGAACAACATAATCTCTCTCTTTGCACTCATGCATAGTACATTAACCTACCGTTTAAAAGTTTGGGGTTGGTAAGATTTTTTTTAATTGTTTTTGAAAGAAGTCTCTTATGCTCACCATTAATATTTGATTGTAAATACGGTAATGATGTGAAATGTTATTACAATTTGAAACAACTGTTTTCTATTTGAATATATTTTAAAATGTAGTTTATTTCTGTGATGCAAAGCTGCATTTTCAGCATCATTACTCCAGTCTTCAGTGTCACATGATCCATCCTTGTTGATTTGCTGCTCAAGAATCATTATCAATGTTGAAAACTATCTCAAATGAACAACATTTTTTGAAACAGAAATATTTTGTAGCCACGTATCTATCAGTTGTTGTAACATTATAATTGTCTTTATTGTAACTTCTGATTAATTTAATGTGTCATTGCAGTATTGCATATAAATGTAGACGTACATTCGGACACAATAAAACAATTAATCGTAAAACAACGATTTAAAGTGTGGACAACGATATATTCTCTTGATATATGGATATATTTATAAGCTTCAGCTCATTTTGCTGGATGTCCATTCTGTTCACACACTTTTTATTGGGTTTTCTTTACGGGCTGACTACGAATATGAATCACTGCCAAATGAAAGGAGACCTTTAAAAGTCAAAGGTCTGTCTTTTTGCTCTCTTCATCTTTCTTTCTCGTGGGAGGGTTTGTCTTTGGTAAATGATTATTAAATGTTCAGCACTCCACAGAATTTATTTTATCTGAGAAGCATTCCAGAATGCAAAAAATTAAAAATTAAAATAAAATAATAAAAAATAAAAAAATAATGCAGAAACAGCATGACTTAGTCACCCTTGCCAACTAAATATAATAACTACAAATATTCAGCCTAATATAAACCAGCCTACACTATGTAGTTTAAACAAGCACAAAACCCCAGTCACTGTTCATTTACCTTTTGTTCACTCTACAATCTCTATTCAGTGAGAAAAATGGTAGGGCCAGACATTATGTTATCTAGAGAGGATTAACTGGATAAATGGATTAAATACCAAAATAAAGCCATTGTGAATGTGAGTTTGATAAAACTATTTCACTAATGGTTAACATTTATAAAAAAAAATAAAAAAAAAATTCTTTTTTTTTTTTAAGTTCACCGAAAGTTTAGAAAATATTTATTCTGCTGCTGTGAAAACCCCGTTTTGGAATGTTTATTTTTGGAATAACATGAACTGATGAATCATCGTCAAAAAGACCAGGAATGTTCATTAAGTGAATATGGTCATTTGTGATATTTACCACTGCAGGCTCTTTTTTTTTTTTGCTTGTACACTGCAAATCTTACCTTCTGATCATGACTGTAGGCCAAAGCCCAGTCCTCTTGTGTGTGATGGAAAAGAAGACTTAAGACAAAGAAGTTCAAGCGGTACTTCTGATAACTGGCACCTTCATCTGAGCTGATGAGAACACTGCTTTCAAACTCTGGGTCAGTCAGCACCATTATCTAAGAAAAAATAGAAAGGCACAAAGGTTAACCCTGTAAAGTCTGACATATGAAATAATAGTCTATTAAAACATTTTTAAATATGAATTCAGTGAACCTTTAAACAATCAGGACTCTGTAGTTATTATTGTTTGGGGCAAACCTTTAGTGCAATGCAATACAATGGTGATTGAGAGATGAGCAATAAACATTCCTCAAAAGCCTGATGTATCATTTTGCTAAAAATGCATGCAAAACTATCAATCTGACAACAGAAGGGATGTACAACAGTAGATTGTGTACAACATGTTTTTCAGACGCTTGGATCATGCTAATCATTTAGACCTTATAAATTTGTGTATCAATTATAATACAGTAGGGTATGTTAAAAATAATTGGAAAAGAGGTTTAGAGAGTATTACAATGAACCCTATAGCATACTTGCTGAGTAAAAAGTAATTATTAGCCATAACATTTTAGGCATTTTAGTTTGAAAAGTTCTTAGTGAATTTGCTGCTACCTGGCACCCTGCACCTTAGCTCATTCAACAACATTTAAAGGAACATTTCACACAAACAATAAAAATCCCTCGTATGACTTTTTTTTTCCTTCCATGTAATTTACATTTTTAGGTGAAATATACCTAGGCTTTTGACCACCAACTAAAGCTCATACTAGGTCAAGGTTGACCATTACTTCCATTCTAAATGGAATAATAATGAGAGTGCGCTAACTACTGTAGTTCCACATTAGCACTGACTTTGGCTTAGCTTCCAAGCTCCTCTTAAAGGGGTCATATGATGCGATTTCATTTTTTCCTTTCTCTTTAGAGTGTTACAAGCTCTTGGTGCATAAAGAAGATCTGTAAAGTTGCAAAGACTAAAGTCTCAAATCCAATCGGTATCCAGTGGACCTCCCCCCGACCAGATGTCGACCTCAGCATCGGAGGGAGAGCTGTCCGATGAGGATTCGGCCGCGCTGCCGCCCTCCGGCTCTGTCCCGTCCGAGTATTAAGGTGCTACGTAGACCGGACACAAAGCTTCAGGACCTCAGACCAGCTCTTTGTCTGTTACGGAGGCCGGCAGAAGGGGAATGCCGTCTCTAAGCAGAGGATGGCCCACTGGATTGTGGATGCCATCACCCTGGCTTATCAGGCACAGGGTGTGCCCTGCCCATTCAGGCTGCGAGCTCACTCAACTAGAAGTGTTGCATCCTCCTGGGCGTTGGCTCGTGGCGCCTCGCTGACAGATATTTGTAGGGCTGCGGGCTGGGCGACCCCCAACACGTTCGCTAGATTCTATAGCCTCCGTGTGGAGCCGGTATCCTCCTGTGTTCTCACCTCAAACGGGTAGTGGCGCCGAGAGGCCCCGGTTAGTGTCGGCTTGCTAAAACTGCTCCAGAGTGTCCTACAGTAGACCCTGTTGAGATCCTCCGTCACCCTCGGCAGCGGACGCGGCGGAACGTCCGGCGCCGGGCCTTCACGATGAATCCGCGGGAACCGTGGAAGGCTGGGTTCCATATTGAGACCTAAGCGGTTCTCGTATGTGTATAGTCCACGGTATAGCCATAGAGCCTGTTTTTCCCTGGCAGACTTCTGCCTTTCCAAGAGGGTTACAATCACCTCCAGTTCTCCATATACACCTGAATGGATGCTATATGTGTATTTGCTTCCGAAACCTCCTTCGGGAAGGATGGGGCTTCCGCAGCGTCCCTGTTCCAAGTGGAGCGGGTACGTTTTCCCAGTGTTATCCAGTCTCACTTAGTAAGGTAGTGCTTTGAAAAATGGTGAGTGGAACTACTTGTCCCGAGCCCCGGCCTACACCAGATAGGGGCGCAGGCGGCTCGCACAGGGCACTGGAAGGGGCAGCACCATGGTGCTTTGGTAGGGATCCCAATTCGTCGGTCACGACGTGACTCGTAGTGACCGACTGAAAGGGAACGTCTCGGTTACGTATGGTAACCCTCGTTCCCTGAAGGAGGGAACGGAGACGTCATGTCCCGTCGCCATGGTTGCTGTACCACGGCTGTACGTCTGTACGGCTGTACGTCTCCGGCTCGGCTCCTCAGCGAAAACCTGGTATGCATTGCACCTGCTGCCTTATTATACTCACGCTGTGATCAGCGGCAGCTGGATGTAATAATTGCATGCCAATGTGCATTGGCTCGTTTAGTTTATACTCAAAGTAGATTGGTCTATCGAAGCGATATCCCAATTCGTCGGTCACGACATGACGTCTCCGTTCCCTCCTTCAGGGAACGAGGGTTACCATACGTAACCGAGACGTTCTGGTTATATGTATGCACAGAGGAAAATCTGTGGATGGGCATAGTGTTTAATTAAAATACAAATGCAATTTGGTACCAGTACTATTCTGGTACTGAATACGTTGCATTATGGAAAGCGTTTCTTTTTATGCTCGTGTTGGACTGGGCGGTTGCATCTGATCTCAGTGATAATTAAAGGGTAAGTATGTCTGCCTGCTCGTTAAATGGGCTCGCACCTGGAAGCCAGGCACTGTGTTCACTGTCATTCAAGGATTATTACAGTGCTAAAAACAGTTGCAGACATTTTCATTATGGATTTCTACTGCTTGAAAAAATATGACGTATGTGTCTTCGATGTTTAAATGAAACCAAATAGGCTCTAAAGCATTCCGGGGCACATTAATTTAAGTGTGCACACTTATGGTTGACATCTAGACATGACAATATTTAGTAAGCAAACTGTGCTCGAGACCGCCTCACCTCTATCATCTCGCTCTTTCTCTCGCCTCCATCCGCCCTAAATGTAAACGGTTGTTTTCTTCCCTCTACTGGATTTGAATTGGAAAAACAGTAGCGCATTTGTCACTGAGAAAAATCCCACCCCTCTCTCCACAAGCTTTAACTACGAATCCTCCGGGGCGGTGATTTAGATAAATTGTTTTTCATTAAGCGCCAATAAACAGCCAGCGAAACGCAGCCAGGATTTTGTTGGCCTGAGCTCCCTGATTTTTACTGTTCATTATCGTTATAAGAAGATGGAAAGAGGCCCCTTGTGTCTGCTGGTGTCTTTGGTCTTGTCAGATGCAATTCATAGATTTTAAGGTGTAATCATTTTCTGTAATAGTGCGTTGGGAAACAGCATTTGTTATCAAAGGGAAATGATTTTTCACTTTGAGACCCTTGTCGAAGTTTTATTTAAATAACTTGCACATTTCTAGAACTTAACTCTTAAAAAGAAAGGAACCAAAAGTGGTGTTTATCAACGATGCCATACACTGTACAAAAAAAAAATTATATATATATATATATATATACAGGGTTGTGAAGTAAC
>NW_015635022.1:218736-218823 GCF_001515625.1 Sinocyclocheilus rhinocerous
TAACTAGGGTTACATACGTAACCTGAGACGTTTCTAATGGTGTTTGTATTTGCACTGTTCTAAACATTAATATTTTATGTGCAACAA
>NW_015635022.1:220788-224194 GCF_001515625.1 Sinocyclocheilus rhinocerous
TATATATATATATATATATATATATATATATATATATATATACAGTATATATATACGTTTTAATCACAGTTTACAAGAAAATCCTATTTCATTCTATTTCAAAATGCATGTTTTACTTTACTTGTTATTTTAATGTTAGTGTCAATGTAAATCTTTGTAATTGTAAAATTTCTATGTCAAATTTGTTTCTACAGCATTTTTTTTTTTCCAGTATAGAACTTTTTTTTTTTCAAGTACTGGTTCTCAACCAGGGGGCCAGGGTCACTAGCGGGCCTCAACAAATGTATTAAAATTATAAAACAATGCAAAATCAATATGGTCTTTATTTTACACATGAATATAAGAGGGAATATTAAAAGCATAATTTCTAGACCTGGAAATAACTCTTAAAATTCCATAAATTATTTATTTTAACAGGTATAAACAGAGTATATTGCTTCTTCTTAATATTTTTAACTTAATCCTTATCCTTAATCCAGTAAATTGCAAACAGCTGGATGTTAAAGGTTCTTCATGGAATACTTTTTGTAAGAGTGTATATAATACTGGACTGTTTTACTTGACAAAGGTCTCATTAGAGCGTTACATGCTTGTGCTAGCAATTCCCATTTTACCCTGGAGATTAAATTAAGGGGTGGAGATCTTCACCCCTTACTGATCTAATTTATGGATATTGGACTGACTGTCATGAACAAGTTAGAAAGTTCAAAAATTGCAAAAGTTTGCTACTTTTTTGGCATGCAAGGCAGACTATGTTCTATAGTTTGTATGCATATATGGATCACTGTCAGATAACGTACTATAGAGCTGCAACCTTCTGACTGTTTCATTAGTCATTCACAGCTTTTACACACATTTTAATTTTCATCTTAACAGACAAAACAGTCTACGGACGTGCTAAAATAACACACAGACTGGCTTGCATCACTGCTAATCATTTATTATGTTGTCTGGGTGCAACAGAATGAGTCACATCACAAAACAGACCCCATTAACCCCCATAATTAGAGCTTTCTGTGTTAATAGCAGGTGTAAATGAGGCCTATAGGTCACGACTGGGCTCTAAAGCCGGCAAACCGCAAATCTGAGGTCAGACAGATACTGATTAAGCATTAGCAGATAATTACGTTTTCAAGCCACCAGAACATGACAACTGTGAACAAATGTTTCTCAGCTGAATAAAGGAGTGAGGAGAGTTGTGAAGCACAATCAATAGGGTTGAGGGATGTTATCTGCCGGCACCCAGACGGCTAGCATCCCGCAAGCTAATCCTCATGCAACGCACAGTTAACAGCCCACACGTAGCCTCCTGCCACTGAATGAGATTGGCGTCAGCGCCGGGCGAGCAGTGTAAACAGCAGGAAAAGGATACACAGTCTCAAATTAATCATGTTATGGCTGATCAACTGCGTTTTATAACAAATAGAGTGGTGGAAATATAAACAGGCTCATTTGTCGGCGATCTTCGCATCCGCATGTAATCTCGTCTCCATCGAGAGTGCTAAAAGAGCCACACGCAAAGCACTTTGGATTCTTGGCAAGTTCTCATTTAAGAGCTCAGGCAGAGCTGCGGAAATGTCATGCCCATCTCTCAAATGGAAGAGTGTTGTGCTAAAGGTTAGGCCTAAACATAGCCCTATTTGAAAATAGCCATGGGATCTGCCAGAGTCAATCCTTTTCTCTGGAATGGGACTGTGTTTGCCCACATAGTCAGGGAAATAAGACGACGCATTAATCCAGTTTGTGCATAGAGCTGCTATATAACAACAATACCTTCAGATGATGCACGTTGTGCACTATACATGTCCATTGTGACCTTACAGTTCACAAAAGCAGAGGTAAACAAACATCTAGAGCTTTTCAAAGGAGACCATCCATCTGTTCTGATGGGAAATTGTACTAATGGGACCAATGAACAGTCTGAGGGCAGATGGGGACGAAAGTTGCTTGAAGGACTAGTATAATGCTAGTATCATGTTCTTTCAAACTTTCTATTCAAAGAATCCTGAAAGATTGGTCCTTAAGATTGAACTAATGGCTGCTGAAAATTCAGCTTTATAAATATACAATAGATTTTAAATTTATTTTAAATTGTAATCTGATTGTACAGTATTTTGATCAAATAAATGCAGTCTTGGTGAGCAATATGTATGTAATTATCAAATTAACTGGACATCATTATTTTGGACGATATCTGGTAATCACGTTTATTTTTTATAAATAAAACAAATAACTACATTAATATAATATAATATAATATAATATAATATAATATAATATAATATAATATAATATAATATAATATAATATAATATAATATAATATAAATCAGCTTTCTACACTTTTTAGGTGTGATTTTGGCCCATTATTCTAAGCAGAATTGCTCCACGTTGTTCTGGGCTGTGTTTCCCAAAAGCATCGTAAGCTTAAGTACATCGTACACCCATTGAAACCAGTGCTACGATCAACTTAAGTTTACGATGCTTTTGGGAAACGCAGCCCAGGTTAGTCACTCCTTTAATGCCTTTTAGTATCTTTTTATAGGCTGCTGGAAAGCAGAAAAATAAAGAAATAATTCAAAATAACTGGCTTTATTTGAAGTAGGGGAACACGGAGTCTCTCAAAGGAAAGAAAACAGAGAATAAGAGGCTGTAGGCATCTTACCTTTCTCTTGTTGGTGGGGCAGACGTAGAGGTAACTCAAAACAGTCTTGACTCCCACTTTATCATTCAGCCTCTCATAAGTGCTGCCATAATCAGTTGATCTGCAAATAGAAGCAAAATTCTCAATATGGTATTCAGAATGCATTTCGTTTCTTGTTTGTATGTGTGTGGATATCAATGCTCCATTCATGACCTGGCCAAAATGAGTACATTCCCCAGCAAAATTAATCTAGATTGGAATTTGCAGATCTCAGCCGAACTCAAGCGATTGAACAGATTTCAGCAAATTAAATTCATAAGAGTGTTTCAGAGTTTTTTGTTCCTTTTCCTGGCTATTTATATTTCCCTGATCCTCAGCAATGAGCAGAAAAGCTCGCTAAGACAAACACAATCTGCTGAGCATATGCTGAGCAATTCTGCCTTGTTCTACAGATAGCAAAACTAACATCATCCTGCAACCCCTGGGCATAACAGTGACAACTGATCCAGAGAATACACTGATTTGTTTAGAAAGGGTAATGATATTTACAGTCTTGCAATGCAGATGGCAGGGACATGTTCCTAACAAAGATAAGAGACTGAATGAACTCAACCTACATTTCTAACTGACGTAAGTAGCCTAGTATGAAAGTATTTTAGTACAAGGAATGCTCTCTAGCATGAGCTGCTAATACACAATGACATCAGAGGTGCTGAGAGATTTGTATACTCTTCCTTGCATACAAAATAACAGGTGCTAGTGC
>NW_015635022.1:224496-240543 GCF_001515625.1 Sinocyclocheilus rhinocerous
GTATTGATTGGAAGAAATTTTTCATATTTATTTTTTACAGGTGTTTTACTTGTATTTTAAATATTGTTATTAGCAGCATTAGCAGGATGATATATATATATATATATATATATATATTGTTGTTTATAACATATTAAATCATAAAATCAAGTTGGATTTAGAGGTGTACTACTTTTTGAGTTAAAAAAAATCATAATAGTAATTGGAAAAGTATAAACAAAATGTCAGTATTATAATGGATAAAAAACACCCTGTAATTAACTTGCAATTTTATCTTTTAACCACAGATGGCGATAAAGAGACCAAATTTCCATAATGCTCCTGTAAACACATATAAACATGTCTTTATTTTTATACTATATAAAATAAATAAGCTGTTCGAAATTTTCAAATTGCAATATAGGGGGTGGGTTTTTGGGGCATCTCTAAAACCAAAACCAAACCAAATCTAATCCTGGCTCCTGAGCTTCTAATGTGATGAGAGCTTAATGGGGAGTTTTTGGAGGACTCACATAACTTTGTGATTTCCTTTTCTTGAACTCGCTCTCCCCTCCAACCCTTTGTTTTATCTCACCAACTCTGTCTTGCTATTCCTGCCATCTCTATTTTTGCTTCCACCTCTCCTTTTCTCCTGAGCGTTGCCTATTTCAGCTGAGTAAAATATGCCTGTGGCCCATGTCATGCCCACCAATTTCTCTCTCCTATTCTCTCAGCCTCTTTGTGGGAACATAGTGTTCTTTACTATTACATGCACACGTATATTTGCTATTTAAGCCTTAAAGGAAACATTCATCCAAAAATATCAATTCTGTCATCATTTACTCACTTGCATGTCACTCCAAACCACAACTATGACTTTCTTTCTTCAGAGGAACACAAAAGGTGAATTTTGGAAGAACAGACTGGCCTGATTCTTTCAAAATAACTGACAACTTTTGTGCTACCAATATATACGGCGATATATCACTTTCACATATGTACATTCTCTGGGTAGATGAAGATACAAGTTTATAACATATATAACATCCCCAAATTAAAATGTATATATATATACACACATACATAAACATACATATTTGTATGAAGATACAAGTTTATAACACATAAAATCTCCAAATTAAAATTTGTATATGTACTGTACATATATGAATAGTATCTATATTATGATATATTTTGAGTTGGATCTTTTTATTTAATCAGTTGATAACCAGTCTGATTCATGAAATGGACTGATCTGGTGCTCAAGTTTATGATTAATTTTAAAGAATGACTTTAATTTCAGTTTGTTCATTACATAACTCTAGCATTTGGCTTTAAAGGACTTGGAATATTCAACAAATATACTTCTATGCTGATTTTATGGTGCTTCTGCTTCCTCTTTGAAGCTCATTTGCTCATTCTTTTCCAGAAAACATGTGACTGAATTTGGCCTCTAACATGTCATGTACCATTACACATGCTTTTGTTTAAGCTACTTGTGAACAAGTTAAAGTTGAAAAATATCACACATGACAGCCCCGCAAGAAAAAAACATTCAAATTTATTTGGGGGCCAACACAAAGTAAATAATGTATGCTCTCCCGACGATTTGCATGTAAAATATTACCAAAGCAAAAGCAAGTGAATAGGCCCAGCTTTTCAAGTCTGAATAATTTAGTAGGAGAAATGAGCTGTTAGCCAACACACTCCTCCCCCCGACGCTCTAATACTTCTCCATCGCGTTAGCTTGCTGTTCACAGCAATAGTGCACAGACGATAGTGTTTTCAACACCATCACTGACTCCATACCAAAGTGATAGTCTCAGAAACACAGACAGAGGCACATCCCACACACCCCTTCCAGAGGAAATCTAATTTAAGGCACCATGGAGGATTCCCATTTTTCATTTCTCAGTTCTTTTTTGCCTCTTCCCAGGAACGTGTCCCCACGCCAATAGGGCAGTAATGGATTTCAGTGAAATTGCAATGCAATCTTCCCTATATACTGTTTTATTCTGGAGTGGCAGCAAAATAAAGGCACAAGGATTATTCACGGTAAAGAGACCGTCACTTCTTCTAGATATTCCCGTAAGGGAAAGGTGAAGTGAGAAGTAAACAAAATACATACAATAAAATATGTACAGTATAGAGGAAATATATACAGTATACAGGAAATATATAGTGTAAACTCAAACCAGGGCTGAAAGTATATATAATGTACAATAGTAGAAATGTATCAAATGTTTTTTTTTTTTTTACTATGCAGTTTATGCAAGAAACACAGCTCATCTTATCTATATTCAGAGCCAAAACTATCCATATTAGATTAGGATAATTGAATTTACCTTCTTATTCTTCTTTTTTTTTGTTTTTTTTGTAGGAAATAAACATCTTCATGGCACTCCACCCCCAAAAAGCATATGACTCATGAAAATAAGAAAACAAAATCAATTCAAATCAAATCAATATTTTTTTTTTTCATAATTGTTTCTGTATTGTATGTGTTTTTCTTGAGACACTTTTATTTTATGTTCAAGCAAGGCATGATTCAAGGCTTTGCTAAGTGGATTAATTTAAAAGAAAGAAACAAAGAAAGAAAAAGAAGCACAGTATCACTTTCGTATACCACAGCAGGAAATGAGCTCATAGTATCTTGTCTTATCATAAGCCTCTAATTTAAGAAGACTGAGGTAGTTCATATAATATCATGACATTCTGAAAGAATAATGTCCATAATGTTCATGCTAGGGGTATCATTATTTTTATGATGTCAGATGACACAGGAGTTGAATTATGAAGGTGTGAGCCGTAAAGAGTATCCTGCTATAAGTGGTGTGACGGTTTCCTGCAGTTGAACGTCGTTCTTTATACCCTAGTGACAAGAGATTCCAGCTGAAATCAACAGGGATCAACTCAATCCTGCTAGAGAAAACTCTCCGCAATTATAATTTAGCATCTGTCCTTATAATGTTTTTCTTGCACACAGTTAAAAAAAGATGTGGCTTGTCATGTTATTCAATTATTTAATTCCCACCAGAAGAGCTCCGTCGAGATGGCTGGTATAATTATGTTTATACACCTGCTCGCGAGTTTGGAGAATTGCGTCTGGGACTTTTGAAAACCATTAAGAATAACCGAACATCAAAAAACAGTAGGTTAGGAGAAAAACACTAGTCAGAGACTTAAAAGACCAATAAAAGCATATGCCAGAAGCAGGGGGAAGATTGCCACAGCCTAAACACACAGCATGGACCTTTCCGGGAGAGAAATGAATGCCACGGACTGCATCAAATCCCAAAGAGAATTTAAGGTTGGAAAATAAAAAGAGACTTTGTTCTGTGGTGGCATGTGTGTGAATGTTTCACACCGAAAGTCACAGGGATGGGCACACTTTAGTGAAGCACAGGCAATGGCTGGAAGGCACATTTTCCATCTCATATGGTATCGCTGTACCTTGTCTTCCATTTTCACGTCGAAGATTGGAAAGTATCTAAGGCACATCTGGGAAATATGGCATTTTAACAGAAAAAAATCTGTTTGTGTTCTATAATGTGGAGACACCCAATGCCAAGATGTGTTTCCCAGCGTTTGACCATGTGCCATCTTTGTTTCTGTGAAAATGGGTTTAGTACCCTGAATCCAGAGCTGCAAGCCAACATGAAACTCAACACAACGTAAACTTCAGTGAATGGAGGAAAAACGCGGGAGAGGGGGACAAAGACATGGAGAGAATGTGAAAATGAGAGGACTGGTGGCCAGGTATCACGTTAGGGATTGTCTGTGAGGAGAAGCCAGATGGTGAGGCAGTAAAGTAGAACAATATGGAGACGTGCACCAGGCTCCAGGGATGGCAAGAACAATGAACGCAGCGGAGAACTTCAAAAACAAACCACCACCTCACCACAAATTCATTCAAAATAAACAGAATAACGGAAGTGATCATGTTAAATGTTGTTTTAATCAATTCCTTATTAATATCTATAACTCCGATGCATATAACATATACAAATGCATTTTGTTTGTTTTTTTTTTTTTTTCATGCACGGAAACCTAGGCCCTAGGTGTGTGAAATCACTTCATGAAATCCAGAGCTGCCCGACGTACCTCTGTTGTGTAAATTGACCAGAAAGGATATGCAAATGGTGTAACATCATTTATTTCCAGCGTCTAAAAAGGCAAACGGGAGAAGAAATGAGATTTGCTTCTTTCCTATAAATAACTAATTGCTATCAGTGATGAGATTTCAGTGCAGTGCACCAGTTAGGCTTCTGTGCATCATCAAGCCTGCTCATGGTTAACAGAACAAGTGCAGAAAAAGCAAAAATAAATAAATGAACGGGTGGAGAGAGACTTTCAAATTTAGCTAAAATATTGATGGAAGCCAGATTATGGAAGAATTTCAAAATAAGTCAATGACTGTACGACAATGCCATGTATTCTAATGTTTATAATGATGGACCATAGTTTCTCACTCAGATTACAGAGAAATTATATTTACATCTCAGCATAAATTTCAACACAAACTACATTACAGATTTGATGGTAAATTTACTATTATCATTTTTTGTTGCACTGCCTTAGTAGGAAGCAGTATGAAAAAATATAGATTAATATTTAATATTATAATATTATAAGTATTTTATAATATTTTATGGCATGTATTTGCAAAATTACTTATAGTCAATAGAATGTCTGTTAGGAGACCATCACAATAAAGAGATAGCAGATATTCAGCATAAAGTCTACTAATACTCTAATGTGAGTTAGTAGACTTGTAGGTTCAATGTTATTTATTGTCAACAGAATGTTCAAAAGGGACCATCAAAATAAAGTGTTATCTTATATAATTATATCAATTTATATATAAGGTTGGGGTAAGACTTTTTTTTAAGAAATGTCTATTTTTGTAACAAACTCAGTCCACTGAAGGCGAGAGTAGTGAGAACCCAAGTGCAGTTCATTTACAGAGTGATCCAAACATCCAAACAATAATCCGAGACTTGACTTGACATGAACAGACTTGACGAGGCATAAACGGACTTGACGAGGCATAAACAGACTAGACTCACCGACAGCGGGTTACAACATCAATACACGACGAGAAACTAAGATCATGAATACAAAGCAAAAGACATGAACACCAACATAACCCAAAACAAACCCTGACAATTTTTATTCAGTAAGGATGCATTTAATTAATCAAAAAAGACATCTAAACACATTTAGAATGTTACAATTAAATTATATTTCCAATAAATGCTGTTCCTTTGAACTTTCTATTCACTAAAGAATCCTGAAAAGGAAGTGCAGCATCGTTACTTCCAGGCACAATGTAGGGTGTGTGGATTTGATCAATATTAATTTACACATCTGCCGCTCCGGAAAATTCCCTCACGGACCACCACTGCTCATCAAGACGAACCCCCACAGATGTTTTTTAGACCTGTGTGATTGCACCTAGAAAAAAACGGAAATGATTCCTGATCTGTTCCTGAGAGCACACACAAAGGTCTACTTCACTGACCAGCAGATAGTGTCCGTGCTTGCTCTGATAACACCGGACAACAAATCCGGGCAATAAATACATTAATAAATAAGGTGTAATAAATAAAGGAGAGCAGTGAAAAATGAAAGGAAGAAAGGGAAAGAAAAAATCACTTGATTTATATTCCCCAGGGTGAATGAAAAAAAGGATTTTGAATGGAAACATTTTTTTCCTGAACTTATGCCAGTAAGATGAGACTGTAGAAAGACCTGAAACACTTTATCTTTAGCATCCCTGGGGCTAAAGTGAGCCTGGAGGACAGCAAAACACATTCAATAGGCTATTGTTTGGATGTGTGGGTACAAAAGCGGAAAGTGAGCTGAACATGGGTGAAACGCAGGGATGACACATCACTGCCGGCTTTAACATCCTGTTGTGATTATATTATGCCATTTGTGCTGTTTGAAATCACTGGTGGAGGAAGTTTGTGCATGAGGTGGAGGTTAATCTGGCTCCAGGCTGCAGACGCTGTTATAAATCAAGTGTCTGCACTGACAGACTACCTGTGTGGTGGTTTGGGGCAGAGAGACAAGGCAGGAAGACAGGGAGGAACAGAAACCTGCTACAGACAACCTAACAACCACTAGTGAGCCTGTTTTACACTGAAAAAAATGTTTCATTCATCCAATTAAAAAAAATTTTTGGTAATGATTCACATCTATATTTTTTTAACTTGAGCCAATGAAAAATAAATAACTTGCCCGTAGGGCAAAAATAAATAAATAATAAATAAAAAATTGAAAAACAAATAACTTGCCCTTAGGGCAAGTTATTTACAGTGGGTACGGAAAGTATTCAGACCCCCTTAAATTTTTCACTCTTTGTTATATTGCAGCCATTTGCTAAAATCATTTAAGTTCATTTTTTTTCCTCATTAATGTACACACAGCACCCCATATTGACAGAAAAACACAGAATTGTTGACATTTTTGCAAATTTATTAAAAAAGAAAAACTGAAAAATGCTCAGTATTTAGTAGAAGCACCCATTTGATCTAATACAGCCATGAGTCTTTTTGGGAAAGATGCAACAAGGTTTTCACACCTGGATTTGGGGATCCTCCGCCATTCCTCCTTGCAGATCCTCTCCAGTTCTGTCAGGTGGGATGGTAAACGTTGGTGGACAGCCATTTTTAGGTCTCTCCAGAGATGCTCAATTGGGTTTAAGTCAGGGATCTGGCTGGGCCATTCAAGAACAGTCACAGAGTTGTTGTGAAGCCACTCCTTCGTTATTTTAGCTGTGTGCTTAGGGTCATTGTCTTGTTGGAAGGTAAACCTTAGTTCCAGTCTGAGGTCCTGAGCACTCTGGAGAAGGTTTTCGCCCAGGATATCCCTGTACTTGGCCGCATTCATCTTTCCCTCGATTGCAACCAGTCGTCCTGTCCCTGCAGCTGAAAAACACCCCCACAGCATGATGCTGCCACCACCATGCTTCACTGTTGGGACTGTATTGGACAGGTGCCTGGTTTTCTCCACACATACCACTTAGAATTAAGGCCAAAAAGTTCTATCTTGGTCTCATCAGACCAGAGAATCTTATTTCTCACCATCTTGGAGTCCTTCAGGTGTTTTTTTAGCAAACTCCATGCGGGCTTTCATGTGTCTTCCACTGAGGAGAGGCTTCCGTCGGGCCACTCTGCCATAAAGCCCCGACTGGTGGAGGGCTGCAGTGATGGTTGACTTTCTACAACTTTCTCCCATCTCCCGACTGCATCTCTGGAGCTCAGCCACAGTGATCTTTGGGTTCTTCTTTACCTCTCTCACCAAGGCTCTTCTCCCCCGATAGCTCAGTTTGGCCAGACGGCCAGCTCTAGGAAGGGTTCTGGTCATCCCAAACGTCTTCCATTTAAGGATTATGGAGGCCACTGTGCTCTTAGGAACCTTAAGTGCAACAGAAATTTTTTTGTAACCTTGGCCAGATCTGTGCCTTGCCACAATTCTGTCTCTGAGCTCTTCAGGCAATTCCTTTGACCTCATGATTCTCATTTGCTCTGACATGCACTGTGAGCTGTAAGGTCTTATATAGACAGGTGTGTGGCTTTCCTAATCAAGTCCAATCAGTATAATCAAACACAGCTGGACTCAAATGAAGGTGTAGAACCATCTCAAGGATGATCAGAACAAATGGACAGCACCTGAGTTAAATATATGAGTGTCACAGCAAAGGGTCTGAATACTTAGGACCATGTGATATTTCAGTTTTTCTTTTTTAATAAATCTGCAAAAATGTCAACAAATCTGTGTTTTTCTGTCAATATGGGGTGCTATGTGTACATTAATGAGGAAAAAAAATTAACTTAAATGATTTTAGCAAATGGCTGCAATACAACAAAGAGTGAAAAATTTAAGGGGGTCTGAATACTTTCCGTACCCACTGTAACCTCTAAATATGGTGGTTTTTTTCTGGCGGTATTTTGTGATTTATGGAGCGATTAAAAGAGAGATCCCCTCAGTAAAAGCCTTTAACTCTAATATGTAAAAAAAAAATTGGACCAGGCTTTATGCAATGTTCAGTTTATTATTCTGGAAATATATGCAAATGAGTGCATATTTAATTAGATAATGCAACGTTTGCATATGTGAACATAATGTTACAGAAAACTTAAAGGCTTCATTTGGCCAAAAAATTTAAATTGTCATCATTTCCTTACATCAAGTTGTTCCAAACCTGTATGAGTTTCTTTGTTCTGTTGTGCACAAAAGAAGATATTTTGAAGAATGTTTACTGATTGGACTTGATTAGGAAAGCCACACACCTGTCTATATAAGACCTTACAGCTCACAGTGCATGTCAGAGCAAATGAGAATCATGAGGTCAAAGGAATTGCCTGAAGAGCTCAGAGACAGAATTGTGGCAAGGCACAGATCTGGCCAAGGTTACAAAAAACTTTCTGCTGCACTTAAGGTTCCTAAGAGCACGGTGGCCTCCATAATCCTTAAATGGAAGACGTTTGGGATGACCAGAACCCTTCCTAGAGCTGGCTGTCCGGCCAAACTGAGCTATCGGGGGAGAAGAGCCTTGGTGAGAGAGGTAAAGAAGAACCCAAAGATCACTGTGGCTGAGCTCCAGAGATGCAGTCGGGAGATGGGAGAAAGTTGTAGAAAGTCAACCATCACTGCAGCCCTCCACCAGTCGGGGCTTTATGGCAGAGTGGCCCGACGGAAGCCTCTCCTCAGTTCAAGACACATGAAAGCCCGCATGGAGTTTGCTAAAAAAACACCTGAAGGACTCCAAGATGGTGAGAAATAAGATTCTCTGGTCTGATGAGACCAAGATAGAACTTTTTGGCCTTAATTCTAAGCGGTATGTGTGGAGAAAACCAGGCACCTGTCCAATACAGTCCCAACAGTGAAGCATGGTGGTGGCAGCATCATGCTGTGGGGGTGTTTTTCAGCTGCAGGGACAGGATGACTGGTTGCAATCGAGGGAAAGATGAATGTGGCCAAGTACAGGGATATCCTGGATGAAAACCTTCTCCAGAGTGCTCAGGACCTCAGACTGGAACTAAGGTTTACCTTCCAACAAGACAATGACCCTAAGCACACAGCTAAAATAACGAAGGAGTGGCTTCACAACAACTCTGTGACTGTTCTTGAATGGCCCAGCCAGAGCCCTGACTTAAATCCAATTGAGCATCTCTGGAGAGACCTAAAAATGGCTGTCCACCAACGTTTACCATCCAACCTGACAGAACTGGAGTGGATCTGCAAGAGGGAATGGCAGAGGATCCCCAAATCCATGTGTGAAAAACTTGTTGCATCTTTCCCAAAAAGACTCATGGCTGTATTAGATCAAAAGGGTGCTTCTACTAAATACTGAGCAAAGGGTCTGAATACTTAGGACTTGTGATATTTCAGTTTTTCTTTTTTTAATAAATCTGCAAAAATGTCAACAATTCTGTGTTTTTCTGTCAATATGGGGCGCTGTGTGTACATTAATGAGGAAAAAATAATAATTTAAATGATTTTAGCAAATGGCTGCAATATAACAAAGAGTGAAAAATTTAAGGGGGTCTGAATACTTTCCGTACCCACTGTATTTTTCAATGGCTCAAGTAAAAAAATATAGATGTGAATCATTACCCTAAATTTTTTTAATTGGATTAATGAAACATTTTTTTCAGTGTTCATTTACTGCATGTGTGAAATAAATAAATTGTAACGTTAGGATTTTTCTGTAACTCTTTCTGCAGTTTACATCGATAGATGGCAACAAGTGATTGTCTTTATGAATGAGTCATTGAGTCACTGAAGTGAGTAATCAATTTATTCTTTTTCCAAAAAAAATAATTCAGGAATGAAACAAGTGACTGTGTTTATGAGTGAGACATTGAATCATTCATTCAACCAATGTTTTCAAAATATTTTATTCATTCAGAAACTAATAACTATTGACTGTATTACATGCAGCTGGAAACATCTGTCCAAAGTATCAATTTAAAATGTAAGTAACTCAACATTAATTTATTGCTTTTTTTGTTTGTTTGTTTGCGAGTACCTGCACCTACATTCCTTTTCCAAAATTTGGGGTTGGTAAGATTTTTAAATGTTTTAAAGGACACCTCTTGTGTTCACCAAGGCTGTATTTGTTTGATTAAAAATACAGTAAAAACAGTGATATTGTGGAACATATTATATATGTAATATTTTAAACTTAAAACCTTTTCCTATTTTAATATTTTTAAAATGGTACTTATTTATGCAATGCAAAGCTGAATTTTCAGCAGCAATTTGATTCTTTGATGAATAGTTAAAAAAAAAACAGAATTTATATGATGTGTGTGTGTGTGTGTGTGTGTGTGTGTGTTTAAAAATGTCAGTCTTACTGTCAGTTTTGTTCAATTTTATATGTCCTCACTGAATAAAAGTATTAAAGGGATATGCCACCAAAAAATGAAAATTCAGTCATTAATTACTCACCCTCATGTTGTTCCAATCGCCTAAGACTATCGTTCATCCTCGGAACACAATTAAATATATTTTAAATGAAATCCAAGATGTTTCTGTACCTGCATTGACAGCCTTTCACTTTGAAGGCCCAGCAAGGTAATGAAAACATCATGGAAGTGTTCCATGTTACTCCAGTGGTTCGTGAAGTCATGCTCTCGCGTCAACACAACACGCATGCGTCGTGGTGCTCTTGTGGAGGAGAAGAAGCGGAAATGAAGAACATTTTGAATATAGTCTTTTTTTTTTTTTTTTTTTTACGCACAAAAAACATTCCCATTAAAAATGTATGTTGAACCACTGAAGTAACACGGACTACTTCCATGATATTTCACTACCTTTCTGGGCCTTCGAATTGAAAGTTGAAAGGCTGTCAATGGAGGGAAAGAAACCTCTTGGGTTTAATTTAAAGTATCTGCAATTGTGTTCCGAGGATGAAACTAGTGGATTTAAACAACATGAGGGTCAGTAATTAATGACAGAATTTTCATTTTTGGGTGAACTATCCCTTTTTCTTACTAATTTCTGCACCATTTGGAATGATACCTCAAACTGTGCAGCTTGCTGAGACTATTTTTTACCTAGCAGATTCTAAAAGGCAGAAAAAGCCCTTAGACTTGCATTAAAAGTAAGGACTAGAGCCACAGGGACAAAGATTTCACAGAGACCTGGGGGTGAGCTCTGTTGACTTATGTCAGTAAGAAACTACCTAGAAACCACCCAGAACACCCTAGCAACTCCCTAAAAATGGCAAGGAACAACCAAGTATAGTAAGCACTAGGGCTGCACAATTATGACACAAATCATAATTGTTGATTATTCTCTTGAAATTGTAATTGCAATTATTACACATCATATAATCACAATTTACATATAAATTATGTTTATACCATTGTTTGAAGCAACCACATGCCATAATTTTAGATAAAAATAAGCTGAAAAACCTTTATTGCTTTCTATAGAATTATGCCTCAAATGTAAACTAAACATTGGATTGGTTTCTTCTTTTAAAAAAATGCATGGTATTATAATGTTATAAAACTAAAATTAAAACAATGTAAAAAAAAACCTTCTTAAACAAAATACAACTTAAGCATGCAGAATAACATAAGTGGACTTTGAACGATTAAATGTCGCTTTGAACGATTACGTAATTGTGGCATCTGGAATTGTAATCTCGATTAGAAATTCGATTAATTGTGCAGCCCAAGTAAGCACCACCCTAGTTTGTTCAAAAAGACTGGTTAAAAAATAGGCTGCTGTTTCTTGAGGATGCCACCAGGGGCAGATGAATATTAAAGGAGAATAACAGTGATGGGAAACAAGACAGGACGGTTTGCTGAAACTCTTGAGTGACACATGATAGCATCTGACAGCTAGAACGTGTTGTGTTATAAAGACTAAAAGCCTACTGAACACTCTTGCTCAGAGTGTCTCTGTATAGATCCCTACAGTTATTATCTCACAATTTGTGCATGTTATTTTTTTAAAACTCTGGTAATGACTTTTAGCACCGCACTTTCAGTATGGAATATTGCACTGGAGTAACACGCCAGCCTTTGTTAATTTTAAATCCTATTGTTGTATCACTGCAGTTCCATCAGAGCTCAACCAGACCTGACTTCACACCCAGATGCATGACTGAAAGTTTTATGATGACTATGAAAATCCATTCTGCTAAGCCCACACACCACAGACGAGATGAGGAGAGAGAGGGAAACAGGAGGGTGGAGACATGACGGATGTGTTTGCTACCACGGTGTCCGAGGAAAAGGCAGCAAATAAAATTTTCATAATCTGGATTTCATCATCGAGCTCATCTCAGTAAGAAGACAGCTTTTGTATATGCTGTCATTGTGTTTAATTCTGGAGCATTCAAACCAATACTTCTACGTATATATAATAATACAATCTAAATAAAATATGTTAATAAATACTATAATAGTATATAAATAATTGTAAAATTACACTGTACAAAAAATACAGTGAGAAATTACATTACATTTTAAAAAAAAGTAATTTTATTGTTATGAAGAAAAAAACACTGTAAATAACAACAATAAATTACCATAATTTAGAGTGTTTTTCAGTTAATAATTCTAAAAATATATATGTCTTTATGGTGGGTAACAGTTACCACATTTCCAAATTCACATTTGATTGTTTTATACATTTCATATTACTCTTGTTATCCGTTATGTACATTATAAAACACATACTGTACATATATACATTTTGTATTATTTAATTGCATTAGTTTAGTATTGTGTGTTAATGTTTGTTTGGCATTGTTCATGGAAACGTCAGTGTTAAACATGTAAAACTTCCTCACTGAAGCCACACACATAAGCTGAAGTCGCTCCACAAATTGAGTCCTAATTCATTCTATTACAATTGTTTGCGCTGTACTCCTGCACTTATTTTGGCAATCTGTGACAGCGGATCGGAGAGAAATGTCATAGGCGGACGTTTAGTCTGTCACCCAAAAACAGTCGGTAGGTGTGACACCTTCAACCGAAAGCAAAATGGCTAGTGGGATGCTGCCTTAAGCAATTTCCTTGCGAAAGTGCGACAAAGACGAACGTATATCCTCACACACACAAGGATGCTTTCAATCTGGCACAAGTACACACCTTTCAATTTCCTCTCAGACACACGGCAGAGACAATCACACACACGCTCACACAATTCAGGCCTCAGGCAGACTGTCAGCGGCAGCGGCTCTCCTCTAATAACAGAGCTCATTGAAGCATAATTGGAAATGACTTTGGAGAATTGCCACATTAAGGGAGCATGGTGGATATCTGCAGGTGTTGAGGAGAATTGTGTTCGGGAAAAATAGACTGAGAGAGAGAGAAAGAGATGAAAGAGGTGGAGGGGTTTCCCGACAGAGGGCAAGGAGAAGCCAAATGCGGACAAGGAAAGTGATAGGGACGAATGGGATGGAACAGAAAGTAGATAAATAATACAACTTGACTATTTACATTTATAGATGGCCCGCAATCTGCAAATAGGTTCTGTCATGCTCTCAAGGTGACCTCAAGAAATGAGACACATCCTTCAGGACAGAGATGTGGAGAAGAGGAAAAACAATGACGCATGGATTGCAAAAACGGCAGTTTGTGCCTGCAGATGTGCATTTGCGGGTGTTACAGAGAGGATGTCTAGCATGAATGTTGAAGTGAAGCTCTTCACACCGACAACATGAAGGTCAGAGAGCTCCAAAAACAAAACACTGAAACACAGGGACCAAAATAATACGTACAAAACTGAAAAAAGGAGCACAAAAGTGGGTAGGAAAGTACATTCTCCCTCTATTATTCACTACAAGCAGAAGTAAACCCACCACAGGTCGTGACCCTTACCCTAGAGTCTGTAAAAGTCCAATTAAGTATTATTTGGAAATAATGAAATGCTCATTAAGGGCAAAGATCACGCTGGTTGCATAATAACAGTCCTGCGGTGCCTAAATTCAACACCACACTATGTATAGTTCAAAGGTGTGGGCCAGTTCAAAATGCCTTACAGAGGTTAGTCTCTCACAGCCAGAGCTTTGAGTTATGGGATAACATGATATGGTCGGGTCCACATTACATCTTATTCCTGCCAAGAAACACCTACTTAGACAGGAAAAGAAAGGCTTGACCAAGCACAGCTTGTTGTATTTTTAAATGCAATTTAGGGTAATGGTTATCCGAAATAGGTAAATATGATGGTCATTGTGAATATACAATTTTGCTTGTGAAAAACTAGTTTACTTAATATTAAGTCTTCAAACCAAACCCTTATCTTAAAGATTTGTTGCCACTATCCTGATAAAATTTGTTCTTCATCCTGGTACCTGGTCACATGACTTTCCTGGAGCGCTGATCCTTTAAAAAATCCTTTATTGTGCCCATATTCTGGAAGTTGGGTAATAAAAGCCAATCAAATTAGAGTTTGCCTGGTCAATTATGCTGTCTGATGCTGAGAGTCGAGAAGAAACAAAAATCAATACAGTATAGCAAAGCTATTATTTTGGTATGATTTTGATTCAATATACTTATTATTATTGCAATTATTATTCTGCATTGATTGAGCATTGTTTTGATTTTTAGGTAGGTCAGCTTACATAAATTCGAGAAGAAACAAAAATCAATACAGTATAGCAAAGCTATTATTTTGGTATGATTTTGATTCAATATACTTATTATTGCAATTATTATTCTGCATTGATTGAGCATTGTTTTGATTTTTAGGTAGGTCAGCTTACATAAAAATCAATTGCTGCTTATTTAATAGTGAAATAATATTTTAAAGTGAAATTGAACACATAGGTTCACCTAATTTGTTCAGTAATACAGATACAAATGTGCAATGGGCAAAGCAATGTATTATTTGCAAGCAATTCATTAAAAGTGATAAACTTCATAAATGCATAAAACCTGCATTGAAGAACTGATCAATATATCACAATAGTTAGACTATCACAGAAAGAAAGAAATGAAACACTGTGGGAGCTGTGGACTCTGATAGGTTGAACTGTGGTAATATAAGTTAAATATATAAGTAAATCAGGTGTGTATCATTTCCACATCATTTCCTTTCTCTATCTCTACCAATAAATGGAAATAAACTGTAAAAATAAAATAAAACAAAATAAATAAATACAAAAATATAAAAATAAATATAAATATAAATATAAATCAAGCAATCATTCATTTGATGCATGATGTCCACTACAGAGGACACATTTTTAAAGGCCATTTTTAACAAGTCAGTTTATGGTTGATTAAAATAATAATAATAAATATTTTTTTTAAGTTAAAAGAATGGGACAAGACACACACACACCACCACCAACAAGACTACTACAACTAAACATCTTTCTCAAACGCTCATCTTGTCAAGTATGTAGAAATCCTCTGTAGACCCTCCTTTTCTCTCAATGATCTTCAAGAAAGCTTTTATGCTCAGAAATGAATCTTTGAAATAGAAGAATATAAAAGTTTGACATTTCCACAAGGCACTATTACTCTTGCATGAGGACTGAGACGTTCTCTGTTTGCAGCCCGAAGGACAAACATTGGTTGCGCACACACGCAGATGCTTGCTGGGGAACTAAATGGGGATCAGACTGTGGTCAATTCAGGATCATCACCGGCATGTCAACATCCAAGACATGGAGCTGGGAAGAGAGAGACAATGAGCTCCCTGTCTTTTGTGTAATTCAATTCTGGCTTAAGGCGTCTGTTTTCTGGCTAACTGTTAAAGCACAGCATAGAGAGAGGATCTGAATACCGAGAAGAGAGGGATATGTCCGTCACCAATGACATAGACATATCCTCTCAGGACAACAGGACCAGTGTTGGGGGTAACGCATTACAAGTAACACGAGTTACGTAATCAGATTACTTTTTTTCAAGTAACTAGTAAAGTAACACATTACTTTTTAATTTACAAGAGAATAGCTGAGTTACTTTTTCAAATAAGTAACGCAAGTTACTTTTTTTTCCAATTTATTGATTGACAGCTCTCCTGTCCCCATGTTGAGAGAAATCAGAAGATGTTACTGTAGTTCAAAATAAATATGAATAT
>NW_015635022.1:241176-243193 GCF_001515625.1 Sinocyclocheilus rhinocerous
TTTTTTTTTTTTTCAATTTATTGATTGACAGCTCTCCGGTCCCAATGTTGAGAAATCAGAAGATGCTACTGTAGTTCTGAAATAAATATGAATATGCATTAATTCATCTCACTCAAAAAAAATAAAAACCCACAGATTCAGTATTCCTCAAAATGAATAAAAATAGTGCAACTCAGAATATGACGCAAATCTGCAATAATTAAATGTTAAACAACACAAATATGCTTTATGTATTTAATCCCATTCTATTAACCAATGTCTTTGCTTCTGACCTTCGATGATCCAGTTCAACCATTAAAAATTACTCTAGACAAACATTTGTGTGTCTTTTTTTATTGCTGAAGTGTGTTGAAATTTCTTCTTCTGCATTCTACTGTACGGACGTAAATTTACTTTCCCTTCAGCCTGAGGCTTATTCGTTTCACTTTTGGTGTGAAAAGGCTTTTATACAGTATTTGCCAAAAATAGAACTTTTTTATTTAAAAAACAAACAAGCATGCCCTGTCCAGATTTAAAATGTAACGCAAAAGTAACATAAAGCATTACTTTCCATTAAAAGTAACTAAGTAACGTAATTAGTTACTTTTTTATGGAGTAACGCAATATTGTAATACATTACTTTTAAAAGTAACTTTCCCCAACACTGAACAGGACATCTTCAGGTCATGAGAATTCAGGTCTGCGAAAGTGCACTGTAAAAAGTAATCACTGAATCTACTTAAGAAAAGCGAGTAAACATAAAATAGAACTTTTTTATTTAAAAAACAAACAAGCATGCCCTGTCCAGATTTAAAATGTAACGCAAAAGTAACATAAAGCATTACTTTCCATAAAAAGTAACTAAGTAACGTAATTAGTTACTTTTTTATGGAGTAATGCAATATTGTAATGCATTACTTTTAAAAGTAACTTTCCCCAACACTGAACAGGACATCTTCAGGTCATGAGAATTCAGGTCTGCGAAAGTGTAAATGCTTGTTTCTGACTTTATATCTAAAAAGTTGGGCATGAGGATGGACAGCGGAAAGGAACAAGAGAACGCTTTCATATAGGGCCAAACTGTGAGTTTTTAGGGCCTTGGGCAGGATTATGACTGGTTGACTTTACACAAACTACCAGTTTGGAATAAATAAGATTTTTTATGTTTTTGAAAAAAGTCTCTTATGCTCACCAAAGCTCCATTTATTTGATCAAAAATACATTAAAAGCAGTAATAACTGATGGCAAAGCTGACATTTCAGCAGCCACTACTCCAGTCTTCAACGTCACATGATCGCTCAGAAATCATTGCAATATACAGCTTTTTCAAAAATATTAAGAACATTTTGACCGGTACTGTGTAGTATGCAAGTAATTCTTATAGAAGAAGAGGGAATATGGCCTAGTGAGCATTTCTAAGCTGTAATATATGTTTAGAGACGAGTTTATCTTGTATGATGCAGCTCATCCAATACATTATTAAAAGAAATAAATGAAAAATTTGCTAATTTAGCTGCAATTGCACACAATCTTGCCCTAGCACTCTCTTAAATGCACGCAATCTTACAGTTTAGTTGAATAATTGAGTAAAGACAAATCAAACAGCACCCTAGCCGAAGACATTAATCTGACTTACATTATATAATTCTATGAATCATATATAGGCTGTAATTAGTAATTAATGATTGCAGTAAACTATGAATTCAGATTAAATTATTCCACTTATTTGGGATTTGGGTTGTGATGAATAATGAATATGTTTGAAATGTACATTTAATTCATGAAATTTTATTAAATAACTAAATTAATTATGATAATTATTAATTATTAAAACCATCAGCAACAACATGACACTTCTGCCCCAATTCTGAGTGTCTAACTTTAACTTATATCAATTAAATTATAACAGTAATTGTTACTGTACAAATATGAATGAATAACTGTGTCCATGAATCATCATTAACACATAGATTTATAAACTTTAAATACCCGATATAAAATAAACACATATCACTATTATCCAATAACCCCCCCCCCC
>NW_015635022.1:243298-250872 GCF_001515625.1 Sinocyclocheilus rhinocerous
AAAAAATCAACATTGTTCAGATGGAATGAATCTTGCTAATGTTGATATTCAGTTGGAAAGTCAAGATTAATAAGAGCATAACCACCAATAAATGAGTTGAGATGTGATTTGATGACATCTATGGTGGAAATGGAAAATGAAGTGCAAAATTTAAAATACAGGTAAAACACCTGTTAAAAAAAAATAATAAGAAGAAAAAAATCCATATTATTAGGGTACATTAAAATGGTAAAGACATTTATAATATTACAAAATATGTTTATTTTAAATACATTTTACTGACTCATAAGATGCTTCTTTTAAAAACAATAAAAAAAGATTTCTGCCCCTCCCCCCCCCAGAGAGAAAAAAATAAATAAATTAAAATCTAACATGCATAATTCTCTGCCCTTGAACAGAATTAAGTGAGCAGTGATGGTTCCTTCTAAATCCTCTCCAGCCTGTTTCTCACTTCATGTTATTTTATTATACCTCAACACATCCATGCAGTATTCACAAGAACAATTTAACAACAAGAAAAGATGCCAAGCCCTGCTAATGGAAAACAAGCTTTCATTACTGTAGACGAGACTTTCTGCTAGCAAACAAGACTATATTGCTTTGACAGAGAGAAAAAGAAAAAGAGAAAGTAAGAGAAAGAGAAAGAAAGAGATTTTTTTTTTCTTTCTGTGACACCTAAATCATTCAGCAAACGAGCAGCACACCAGTGCTATTGTTTCTTTATGGCTCCTTTCCTCATGCCTAGTCTTTGGGAGGTAGAATAAAAGAGTAGACTCCAATATTAGGACTCTTGCATTTTTTTCTCTCCCTCCTTTCTCCTGGCATTTCTTCCGTTTTCAAGGGGTGTGTTTGATTGTATGTTCATACACACTCTCACATCCTCGTTAAAACTTGCTAGTGTGTTTCAAAGGAGTCAAAAGTCTGGTTGGTGTTGGAAAGGCAGAGCTCTGCAAAAGAACCACCCTCCAAGTTCAACTGAAAGTTTTCATTTGCATCCCTTCATTTTTATTTTTTTTGCTTTTCCCCAGCTATCTGCTTCTTTCTCCCCCAATTAGAAGCTTTAGATCCAATCAGCCTGAACTTATAACTGTGGAAAGAAATATTGCTCCAAACTATTTTGGAAAGTTTCCTCCCCATTGTGAAGATGTGCAAACCCACTGTCACAGTTTTAAAATGATGAGTTGCTTTTCAGAAAGACATTAGTTTAGTGGTTCTATTTAAGGTTTGTAACCATTTACGTTTGTTTTGGTTGTGCAATGTGTTGTAAAATGTTTAATTACCTTTATGCATTAGATGTTCATTATTTTACTTATTAATAGTTTTAAAGTAATTGAAGTAAATTTGTTAATCTGGTTTCGTTAATTAGTTTAAGTGCAAGCAAAATTAAGGGAGTAGAGTTTACATTAAGTGTAGTTCATTCTAGGACTTGGCATCTTAAAAAACTCCAAACTTTTAAACTTCATTGTGCAGCATTTCTGCTCGGGACATGATCAATACTTCAAACTGTATGGCTTGTTGAGGAGAGATTTAGATATACTTTTCTAAGTGGTTAAACTCACAGTTTTGACCTATCAGATGACACAAGTGTCAAACAAATCTAAATAAAAAAAAGAAGCAAAAAAACAAAAGCAAACACATAAAAAAACCCAAATCAAACAAAGACAAAACAAACAGTCAAACAAAAACAAAACAAACAAACAGTCAAACAAAAACATAACAAACAAGCAAATAAAAAAACAAACAAACAAAACAAAACAGACAAACATAGAGACTTGGGGCTCTTTTGACTTGTGCCAGTAAGCACCTAATAACCTCCAAGAACAACATAGAAACCACCCAAAACACCCTACTTTTTCTAATAACAAAGATGGACAGTGCTGAAAATGTTTTAATAGTAATCCAGCATTGTAATTATGGGTTTGTTTGTTCTAATTCCAAAGTACTTAACTGTACAATTCTTAGTATGTGCGGCCAACTGAAAGCAAGATGTCCTCTGAGTGTCATGACAAAAGCAAAGCACCATTTAATTTACACAGAAACAAAAACCAAAGTCTAAAGCATAATGCTACTCTTTTGCAGCCCTGCAAGCATTTGCATTTCCTTTCAATCCAGATAAATAAGATAAATCCAGATAAATATACATACAAGAATATCAGCTAAATTAATATGGATGAATATAAAACTAATTATACTTATTTTAATGCTCTGCATGAGCACGTGCAGCTCAAAGGTTTCAAACCATTGTAACTGTGCATGCTTTCGTTTTATGATTGGTTCTGGTCAAAATCAGTCTAAACAACCTGCTCTGCATATCAGCCAGCACTAATAAGTCAGTTGCTTATTTTCCTGACATACTTACATTAAACATTAAAAAAAGAGCTATGAAACCAGATTTCTCATCAACGGAACGCTCAATTCAACAGATAAGCTCTGGAGACAAGCACAATATGACATGTGTCATTATAATAAATAATTGGGGCCGTGATAAAAGGAAAATGAGACCTTTAAACCTACAGTCTTTATGTTAACAGAGATTATGTGTCAAGTATATGACTCTATTCATCTATTTAGACTATTTTGCTTAGAATGAAAGACCCTTGGGGCCACCAAAGCAGGACAGGTAACGGTCCGACTCCCATTTCTGACACATCTGGCATGTTGATGGGATTTTAATTTGATTACAGCAAACATAGCAAGTACCTTTGAGGCTGCTTCTGAAACTAGAAAACCGCTCTCAAATCCAGTCTAGCGAGCACATGCTGATGGCTGTGATGATATTCTCAATTTATTATTATGACAGACTCTAAATTAGAGCTGGCTCCAGGATATAAGGGGAAGTCCCACCAGAGTGTAATTAAAAAGGTAAGAATATCAATAAATATAGAGTGTGGTAAATGACCTTCTGAATAATAATCGTTAGTGATTTATGATTGTCGTCAGAAAGCACTGAGAGGGGGTGAAGCGGGAGCCCGCAGAATTTTCATAAATCTTATACAGTATATATTAAATAAGGAATCATAATCCTGAGGTTTATGAGGTATGGCCAAATATAGCACCAAGAGATAATAATAATACTGTATACATACATACATATTTCATACATACAAACATATTTCATACATACTATTCAAAGTAAATTCTAAATTGTTGGAAAAAGCAAGATTTCAGATATTTATTATTCATTTTAAAGTCCGAAGAGTTTAAAATACTTCTGTGGCACACTGCAATATAAATGTCTGTCTTGTCTGATCAGAGTGCATTGTTTGGAAATCAAGCATGTCAATTCCATAAAGCCACAAAGATCGTAAAAACAGCCGGACAATTGTCGTCCTCTAATAAGAGATGGCACAAAGAGAATCCATGGGGAAAATGAACATTGGCAATGTTCTTGTTTTTCTTCTCGCTGAGAGGTAAGTTCTGACTTCTTTAAAAGGTCAGGGACATCAGGTAAGTCCTGCTCTGAAAGGTCTGACTGGTGTTGCACGCGCTGACCTGTGAAATATCAACTCTATATAGGACCTGCCACTGCCAAAATGATGCAATTTGAAAGTCTGTCAGCGCTCACCCTTGCATGACCCCACTAGGCAGCAATGTCAGGTGGAAACAAGTAGTGGAGTTTAGTGGTCCTGAAGCAACTATATGCCGTTTTAGAGCAGGTACATCAGATCACGTTATGTTTGAATAGAATTATCGCTAAATTCTATTTACAGTCAAACAGTGCAAATACTGATGCAAATACTTGAAGAGCAATCACTCTATTCACATTATCTTGAAAATACAGTCATTTCTAACAGAAAAAAAGCCTGATTGGGGCTCATAAAAACTATTCTCATTATTTATCTTTAAAGGAGTTGTATGTTTTGTTTTTTTGTTTTGTTTTGTTTTTTGTTTTGTTTTGGACTGTACTAAAGCATAAAAATACTGTAACAATGTTGCAGATATTTAGGAAACATGCTAAGTTCACATTATTGTTTCTCCAAAAAACAATGTGTTTCGTATCAGAATGTCTGTTTTTGTTTTGGTCTGTGTGATTCTACCCACTGCCAATTTACCCAATAGGATTTTGACACTCCGGGTTGCCAGTTGCCGGGAAACACATCGTATTGCAGCCTTTGAAACCAGCAAATGAACTGGGTCAGAGATCGCAGATTCTATGACCTAAAAAAGCCTCGACGTCCATCTAAAAATCTCTATGACCAGAAACAAAATAAAACACGGATGAATAAATGCAACTTTTCAAAGATAAGGCTTTTCACCTTCCATTGACAACTGCGCTTGTTCCTGTTGCGTATCCTCAAACTGGCAACCCGCATGAGCGTTGAGTCTGAGGAGGTGGCGGGAGGAAAAACTCTCTCCAGTATTTTAAAGGGGTTATATGATGCTATTTTAAAGATCATTATTTTGTGTATTTGGTGTAACAGAATATGTTGACATGCTTTAATGTTCAAAAAACACATTATTTTTCAAATACTGTACATTATTGTAGGTCCTCTATGCCCCGCCTCTCTCAAACACGTCGTTTTCAACAAAGCCCCCTCCTTTGACAAGCGCAGTCTGCTCTGATTGGCCAGCTGAACCAGTGCATTGTGATTGGCCGAACACCACTCCCTGACATGGCTGCATCAACACTACTGCTGTTCCTGAAACTTCACAGATCTTCTTTATGCACCAATAGCTTGTAACACTCCAAAGAGAAAGGAAAACTTGAAATCGCATCATATGACCCCTTTAAATTTTGACTACAGTACCCATTCCTTACATTCTGCACCTTTAAACTAACTCCTATCCTATTAAAGTGCAACAACGTTTCAGAACTTAAGAGTTCCGTTTTGCATCTATTTGTTGCTAATGAATTATAAATAAGGTATTAGGTGTTTCCTCCTCCTCCGAGAACCCAGGATGTTTGCATGAGACAGAGGCACAGTGCTTTGAGCAAAACAAGCGTCAGTTCTACTGGCACCGATATTTCCTTCACATCCACACACAGGAGGGGTTCATTCACTTTGAATATTATCTGGAAAAATTACTGATCCTGCTCCATTGTTTAAGGTCATGCTGTTCATTAAAACTGACACAGAGTTTCTCAGAGCGATGCTCGTGCCCTGACCTTTCTCAAAAAGTCAACAGCTGTCTAGTTTTCTGCTAGCGGAACTAAACTTCACCAGTTGCTCCTTCAAAACCCACCTCCATCTTAATTGAACTTTGATCTCAATTACGAATGAAGATGTGTGGGCCCTGAAGTGTATTTTATCATGAAACACCGTCAGTGACCAAAGCTAAATGCAAATGCAGAAAGAAAATGGCAGGCGGTGTCATGAATTATGTTTGTTGTTAGCCTGTGTAAATGAGCAAAGAACTCCCCAGAGGCCTGATTTGTGGAAAACTGAGTATTAGCAAGCCATCATTTTGTCAATACTTACTTTCATTGCTGTGGGAGCAGTCATTGTGATGTATTAAAACTGAGGCTGCACAGATCCACAGGGTTTAGCAGGCTAGACTACACAACAGTGTGAGAATTCAGTCTTCATCATGACAGTCGGGTCTGTGTTTGCATTTGCGGTACTGTTGATTAAAAGTGGAAAGGCTAATGTGTTTAACTGCTCTATTTCTTTCTCGCCATCTCCAACTAATTTTTTCTCTGCATTTTATAATTTCAAATTACATGCATATCAGAAATAAAATAAAATAAAATAAAATAAAATTACTACTTTTACAGATAAAATTGCTATTTTAATGTTATTTATGTTATATTTACATATAACATATGAGAAATGGACAATGTACTGTAGTGTAAAATCTTACATTCTTTAAAACTGAATATGAATTATATACAGTATAATTGACTTATCTTTCCAAATTTGACGAAATGCACAGTAATTGCTTAATTGCACAACGATTAAGGAGTAACATAGACCTGTCATAGCTTGTACTTATATTGCACATAGAATAAGACACATCCTTTACTAGGAAAATCATTGTGTATTCTCAGAAAACCCATTAACCTTGAAACCCTTCTGCCCTACAGCAGCTCATGAAAAGAGCACTGCACTTGTCATCTCAAATCAGACGTCATCGCAAATCGTCAGACTTAAGCACCTCAATACAAAAGCTTCTCTCTGTCCAAATTGAAGTGTTCAGTTGACCGTGTGAAAGATAAGGCTGCTCCTATCGCTCTCAATTGCACAAAGCATCCAAAATCACTGGTAAACGAGAATCTAACAGAGGCAATAAGGATTGCAAAGGGACGACAAAATAAATTGAATTTAGATTGTAGAGGACTTTTATGGCTTGGATCAGTGTCAAAGGCTTTTTTTTCTTGCTTTAAATATGGAGATAGTTAAGAAACAGGCTATACTTAACTGGCAAAGATAAGATAAGATAAGTTGTCCACATAAAAATGTGTCAATAAATTAAAATTGTGAATATGCAATTAAGACTGTTTAATACATTGTGAATTCTTGCAGATGTGCAAGTGTCATGGTTGAGATGGAACGGTTCCTGAAGTGAATACTATTGCTCCTCACTCTAGGCATAATCAAGCAACTCCGCTCTCCATCGCTCACATACTTTGCCTGGGATAGATGTAATGGAGAATGAGAAAAGAGCTGAGATGGGAGGAGAGATGTGGGAGGGAGAGGAAGAGATGGTAGCTTTTAGCTCACCTCCATAAAGTGCTTTCCGTTACACTGCCAAGGTGAAAGTCATACAGCTTGGTGAGAATCAGAATCACCTGTGAAAAGAAAACAAAAAATCAAATAAATCTATATATCTGACCTATTTATTACTCTTATTCCACTCCATCACATTTATATTCATTGCAGAATTGCAGACAGTTTCTTTTTCTAGCCAAAAAAAAAGAACAGCTACAGGAGAATTTACATGTTTCAAGGAGCAATTTCCAGGACAGGTACAGTAGCAAACAATTCAAGTTAACAATAACAGTTCTAGAGCTCAAAATGAACTATGATATTTCATGATCTTCAAGAGCTTAAACATAAATAATAAATATATAAATTACCCCACTGCATATTAACAGATAAGAACAAATGGGTGTTTTTCTCTGATCAATATACTGTTGTTTGATCAATATTAGCAATATTAAACAGCAAAAGGTATATTAGACCATTTACACTGCATGCAAACCTACTGATGCAATATTGTATAAATAATGTTTTTCCTGTCTGTTTACATTTACACAAGATAAACTAAGCATTATTACATCAATGCATTGCCAAGTTGGGGGTTTTATTTTAATTTAACTTAAAGCCAAAATACTAATTTTAACATCTACTCCTCAGTAAAGTTCAGAAAACTTCTTTAAAGCTATTTAGAAGCCAGTGGCGCCTAAGCAGCTGGTGGATAGCTATGCTCATTTTCCAAAAGCCCTTCAATTGTTTGTCTTCCCGACCCCCGTGATGTTGTGTTTACTTCTCTTTTGTGTCAACAAGCGGGACTCAATCGGCCTTCGAGGCTTTAAGCCGGGTGGGATTGTGTGGATTGTGTTTCAACCCTGACCTTGGGCACTATGATCTGTGAGAGCTTTTAGCCTCAGGGTCAGTGAGAACAGTGAGAAG
>NW_015635022.1:252133-261472 GCF_001515625.1 Sinocyclocheilus rhinocerous
CAAAACTCTGCATTTGAACAGTCAATAGCAAATACTTAAACTAGTAACAAAACATACTTACAGTCGCTGATTCAGAAGCGCTAGATTGTCATAGCAAAGTCGGAATTGACCCTTTTTTTTTTTTTAGAAATAGCCTTTGTGCACAGCTAGCCTTGTACTCTTCTAGGTTCAAAAAACTGTCGTCCATAAAATGAGTTGCACAAATTCGAACATCTGGGTTGTGCTGTTCTGTTGTAAATAAATCTTAACCAATGATTCCTAATTGCATCTACTTCCGGAAGGCCAAATAAAGTTATTTTGCTTTCGCACTGAAACACAGCGTCTCCCTGACATGGCTGCATCAACACTACTGCTGTTCCTGAAACTTCACAGATCTTCTTTATGCACCAATAGCTTGTAACACTCCAAAGAGAAAGGAAAACTTGAAATCGCATCATATGACCCCTTTAAATTTTGACTACAGTACCCATTCCTTACATTCTGCACCTTTAAACTAACTCCTATCCTATTAAAGTGCAACAACGTTTCAGAACTTAAGAGTTCCGTTTTGCATCTATTTGTTGCTAATGAATTATAAATAAGGTATTAGGTGTTTCCTCCTCCTCCGAGAACCCAGGATGTTTGCATGAGACAGAGGCACAGTGCTTTGAGCAAAACAAGCGTCAGTTCTACTGGCACCGATATTTCCTTCACATCCACACACAGGAGGGGTTCATTCACTTTGAATATTATCTGGAAAAATGACTGATCCGGCTCCATTGTTTAAGGTCATGCTGTTCATTAAAACTGACACAGAGTTTCTCAGAGCGATGCTCGTGCCCTGACCTTTCTCAAAAAGTCAACAGCTGTCTAGTTTTCTGCTAGCGGAACTAAACTTCACCAGTTGCTCCTTCAAAACCCACCTCCATCTTAATTGAACTTTGATCTCAATTACGAATGAAGATGTGTGGGCCCTGAAGTGTATTTTATCATGAAACACCGTCAGTGACCAAAGCTAAATGCAAATGCAGAAAGAAAATGGCAGGCGGTGTCATGAATTATGTTTGTTGTTAGCCTGTGTAAATGAGCAAAGAACTCCCCAGAGGCCTGATTTGTGGAAAACTGAGTATTAGCAAGCCATCATTTTGTCAATACTTACTTTCATTGCTGTGGGAGCAGTCATTGTGATGTATTAAAACTGAGGCTGCACAGATCCACAGGGTTTAGCAGGCTAGACTACACAACAGTGTGAGAATTCAGTCTTCATCATGACAGTCGGGTCTGTGTTTGCATTTGCGGTACTGTTGATTAAAAGTGGAAAGGCTAATGTGTTTAACTGCTCTATTTCTTTCTCGCCATCTCCAACTAATTTTTTCTCTGCATTTTATAATTTCAAATTACATGCATATCAGAAATAAAATAAAATAAAATAAAATAAAATTACTACTTTTACAGATAAAATTGCTATTTTAATGTTATTTATGTTATATTTACATATAACATATGAGAAATGGACAATGTACTGTAGTGTAAAATCTTACATTCTTTAAAACTGAATATGAATTATATACAGTATAATTGACTTATCTTTCCAAATTTGACGAAATGCACAGTAATTGCTTAATTGCACAACGATTAAGGAGTAACATAGACCTGTCATAGCTTGTACTTATATTGCACATAGAATAAGACACATCCTTTACTAGGAAAATCATTGTGTATTCTCAGAAAACCCATTAACCTTGAAACCCTTCTGCCCTACAGCAGCTCATGAAAAGAGCACTGCACTTGTCATCTCAAATCAGATGTCATCGCAAATCGTCAGACTTAAGCACCTCAATACAAAAGCTTCTCTCTGTCCAAATTGAAGTGTTCAGTTGACCGTGTGAAAGATAAGGCTGCTCCTATCGCTCTCAATTGCACAAAGCATCCAAAATCACTGGTAAACGAGAATCTAACAGAGGCAATAAGGATTGCAAAGGGACGACAAAATAAATTGAATTTAGATTGTAGAGGACTTTTATGGCTTGGATCAGTGTCAAAGGCTTTTTTTTCTTGCTTTAAATATGGAGATAGTTAAGAAACAGGCTATACTTAACTGGCAAAGATAAGATAAGATAAGTTGTCCACATAAAAATGTGTCAATAAATTAAAATTGTGAATATGCAATTAAGACTGTTTAATACATTGTGAATTCTTGCAGATGTGCAAGTGTCATGGTTGAGATGGAACGGTTCCTGAAGTGAATACTATTGCTCCTCACTCTAGGCATAATCAAGCAACTCCGCTCTCCATCGCTCACATACTTTGCCTGGGATAGATGTAATGGAGAATGAGAAAAGAGCTGAGATGGGAGGAGAGATGTGGGAGGGAGAGGAAGAGATGGTAGCTTTTAGCTCACCTCCATAAAGTGCTTTCCGTTACACTGCCAAGGTGAAAGTCATACAGCTTGGTGAGAATCAGAATCACCTGTGAAAAGAAAACAAAAAATCAAATAAATCTATATATCTGACCTATTTATTACTCTTATTCCACTCCATCACATTTATATTCATTGCAGAATTGCAGACAGTTTCTTTTTCTAGCCAAAAAAAAAGAACAGCTACAGGAGAATTTACATGTTTCAAGGAGCAATTTCCAGGACAGGTACAGTAGCAAACAATTCAAGTTAACAATAACAGTTCTAGAGCTCAAAATGAACTATGATATTTCATGATCTTCAAGAGCTTAAACATAAATAATAAATATATAAATTACCCCACTGCATATTAACAGATAAGAACAAATGGGTGTTTTTCTCATTTTATATTGTTAATTGATCAATATACTGTTGTTTGATCAATATTAGCAATATTAAACAGCAAAAGGTATATTAGACCATTTACACTGCATGCAAACCTACTGATGCAATATTGTATAAATAATGTTTTTCCTGTCTGTTTACATTTACACAAGATAAACTAAGCATTATTACATCAATGCATTGCCAAGTTGGGGGTTTTATTTTAATTTAACTTAAAGCCAAAATACTAATTTTAACATCTACTCCTCAGTAAAGTTCAGAAAACTTCTTTAAAGCTATTTAGAAGCCAGTGGCGCCTAAGCAGCTGGTGGATAGCTATGCTCATTTTCCAAAAGCCCTTCAATTGTTTGTCTTCCCGACCCCCGTGATGTTGTGTTTACTTCTCTTTTGTGTCAACAAGCGGGACTCAATCGGCCTTCGAGGCTTTAAGCCGGGTGGGATTGTGTTTGATAGTTTTCAACCCTGACCTTGGGCACTATGATCTGTGAGAGCTTTTAGCCTCAGGGTCAGTGAGAAGACAGTGGGAGCTGCTGAACCAGCCATCCAGAACGTCAAACACTCATGCATGCACACGCATCACACATTCACAGTGCTGACCCCGTGAAACACCTCAACAAAAGAACAAAAGCTTATAAAATGTGCTTTCACTGTGTTTTTCTGCACTTTATGGTGGCACCGTAAGGGAGGGTGGGGTAAGATGTGTCACCCTCTTAATCTAGCAAATACACATTCATATACAGCTGCCTGGGCTTATTTAGGTCTAAAGGCCCGTTCACACCATCAATGATAACCATAAAGACAACTATAATGATAACTATATCAGCACACCAACGGACAATGACATTCTGTTTATTGTAAGCGTGCACTGCAGTTCTGTCATCTGCCGCATTAAATACTTGAGCAGGATAGAATCTGATTGACTGTCAATGATTGTATTGTTCACCAGCTAGAAAAAAAATTAATCTGAAAGCAATTACAATGATACCACTCCTTTGTGCTGTTATCGTTAGTTATTAGTTTATAGTTATCATAGTATATTGTTAAAATTTAGAGCAATTTTTAAAATAATATCTTTATCATTGTTGTTATAGTTATCGTATTCTCACTGCATTCAAACGTTTTAAATACTAAAACTATCTATGGTTTGTAAATAAATAAATACATTTGAATGACATCATGCTTTAGTAAACATTTTCATTCATGCTTATTTTCCTATTTTTGTACTTGTTAAATATATAAAAATTCAATACAAATATATTTTTATATTTTACATTTATTTTATAATATTTTATTTTGTTCTTATATTTTAATTTGTTTATTTTATACTGATTAAATATGTAAAAATAAATATGTGCACATCATGTTTAGTTTTCCCCACTGATTCAACTTAAAGGGATATTTTGCCCAAAAATGAAAATATATCTAATATACTTTGGAAGTCAGTGACTATACCGGCAACTGCTTGGTTACCAAGATTCTTCAAAATATTTTATTTTGTGTTCAACAGAAGAAAGAAACTCATACAGGTTTGGAACAACTTGATGATGAGTAAATGACTATTTTTATTTTATTTTGGATGAACTATTCCTTTAATGTGAAGTAAATCATTTCATTAGACAGCTGATCACATGGAATATGTGTTTACAGTTGTTGTTGTTCTTATTTAGCATTTTATTGAAGATTGTATCCCTTTATTCTACCATGTAACCAAGTAATCAGTCATATCCTGAGCTTATACAAAGGCATACACTGAATCATAGACAAAATAGTGGTCTAAAGACAATAAGCACATCTCTAAAATGACTTCCAGAATTAATTTAGCACAGTCAATACACTCTCAAAAATGGGAGATTGACTCACACCATGACTTAATTACCTTTGAAACCAAAAGAACGTACATGGGCTGCGTCACATTAGGCGACAGACATTTATAAAATTAATAAAGGGCTCAGTGCTTACATTTGCTTAACGAATGCAAGGCGGAAGACAGCAACTGACAGAGGGCGGCCATGATTATAAGTCACCGTTGCAAAACATTGTCCCTCACGTTGACATTTTACATAATTACGGCCATTTCCTTCTGTCAGATGCTGCTGTGTTTCCTGTGCAGGTCTAGGTAGGTTTGAGATGATGGGTTTCATTTGCATATTCATATTCCTTTGATAGCTTTGCCTAGTGTAAAACAGGCCTCTTCCCTGAAGCAGGGCGACAAATAAGCTGTCAGTTTGAGTCATGTTGGTAGTAGCGGCTACTCCGTGTCTGTTTGAGCAGATAAAAGTCATGAGACATGAAAAAAATGTATGAGAGGAGAAAAAGTAGCTTATACCCTTTTCAAACCCTTTTTCTTCACAAAATGAGTCTACTATATAACCAAATGGCTTCAGCAAAAGCCAAGGCCAGCCGTGCCACCTAACAGACGGACACAGATATCGGTAACTGGGTAAAAATGGTGTCTAGGCTCATGACCTTCACTCTAAATATGGAAAACAGATTGTTCAAACCAAGAAAGATCAGTACACCACAGAGATGCAAGTCGCCTAAATAAGAAGAGAAACAAATTATGGGAAGAAATTTGGAGTCTTGCCCAACTTGGTTAGGAAAGAATCGTAAGTTAGCTAGGAAAAATCATAACCTCTGAACCCTTTTACTCCCTCTTAACTGTTGAGCACTGTTCAGAGACCCCAAGGCCATTTTAATATAGATTAACATTAAACAATTTAACAAGAGAAAAATCCTCTGAAAATATGGACTTGATCTAGAAATTGAGAGAGAAGCACTTCAAAAATCTTGGAGAGAGCAGAAGATATGCAGACACTGCAATATAAACCATAAGAAGATTAGATTTTTTTTTTTTATCCTTTTACAAGAACTAAGCTTACTATACTATATTTATATTTTCTAAAATGTATTTTGATCAATTATTATTTAAACTTAGATTGTTAGATTGCATAGAATCTCCCAGACATATTTGGAGTGGATGAAAGCCACACAGCCAGAAGCATATGCATATATATATATATATATATATATATATGCTTGCCATTAGCAATATAATGTAAGAAAGAAAGAAAAAGTATTGAATATAGGGGTGTGAGAGAGAGACACACAGAGAGATTTCTTGCTGTCCCATGGGGCTTCTATTCTTTATTTAGTGAAAGCACAGACGACTCAGCTGCAGTGGCATTTTACACAAGGCTCCAACCTCTTGATGCCATTCTGCATTGTATTTTTCATCTGATCAGCAGAACTCTTGCTGACAAATAAAGCACATATCTACCTCTGATGACTGGTGCTCAGCATAATATACAATAAACCACTGCAAAACAATCAGATATGAGTTAAAGGTCATAAATGTTCCAAATCTGAATTGAAACAGAACTTTTTTTTTTTTTTTATCTTGCTGTTAGTTCTTTTCTCTCACTGGTTCATGTTCATTTATCTTGTTATCTTGTTTAGCAGTTCTGTTTTGTCAGTGGTTGTTTTTGTCATGTGATTTACCCATAGTCTTGTATTTAATGCCACGTTCCATTTGTACTCAGAAGTTGGAAATTCCGAGTTCCAAGTAGAAACTTTAAACTGGAACTCCCTCCCAACTCGGACTAGAAATCTCAGAGGAATCACAACAACTCCAACTTCATAATCCAATATGGCGGCTCAGTGCATCAACAGAAGAGAAACAGTAGTAATATATTGTTCATTAGCACTTATGTTTGTCTGTATCAGACTCAGTAGTGCACACAGTACTATGCAACCTTTTTTTGTGTGGAAATGATACTATGCCGCTCTCTTCGCAAAACACCACTTTTTATGTGTTTTTAATCATAAAATGATTCTTAACTTTAGTGATGGCAAAATTTGATTATTTTACTGAATCTCTCGTTCGATCTCTTTCTTCAAAATGAAAAAAAATTTATTCATGTCAATTCGTTAATTTAAGTGTTGTTAAATGTTATATTTTCAACAGCCAAATTACCCAAACAAATCCACCTATGCAATTTTGATCATATTCCAAATTAGGAAATCATTATAGTGCAGCCAAATATATGAGGAACATAAATGCTTACTTTACCTCCCAAGACTTGCATTCATTTGTCACATGGCAGACACAATAAACGAATCATTAATTTATGACCCATCACTAGTTAACTTCACTTTATTGGATTGAACACAATGAAATTTATTTGTGATAAAATAAATTTAAAAGGTTAAAAGGTAAAAGGTTTAGGAATTATGTTGTGATGGATGGATGGATGGATGGATAGTTAGTAAAACATATAGTATACATAATATGTAAAACATATTTATTTAGAATATTTAATAATTGTAAATAATAAAAAAAAAAATTTTCAAGCTATGTTCAGTCACTGATAAATCGGTTTTGAGCATTTCATTAGATTTACGTTTGTGAAACAACCATAATCCATTTAGCTTTCAGACTGTTGGTTTGAATCGTTGAGGCTCAGAGTCACATTCAGGAAGCTCACCCACTAGTTAATTCATTTAACTTGTCACATGGTTACTGTGTGTACTGGTAAAAAGACGATGCAAGTAGACACTACTCATTCAGTGATGCTCTCCGCAAAACCCCAATTGACCCGCAATTAATCAAAGAAATGTCAATTATCCATGACTTGGATTATCATCAGTTGAACTTTAATTACAGCAACCGCAACAAACAGAAATATTATTAGCATAACTAAATGTTCCATGTCCACAAATACCAATTTAAAGTGTCAAACTTAATTTCGTAGTGACGCGGTTTGCTCCACTACTAATGAAGGACTAATGGCTTCTTTAGAAAAACACTTCTGTCTCTCTCAAACTCTCTCTCTCCATCTCTTTTGAAGCATCTTGATTTCTTTTATCTTTCAACAGCCAAATTACCCAAACAAATCCACCTATGCAATTTTGATCATATTCCAAATTAGGAAATCATTATAGTGCAGCCAAATATATGAGGAACATAAATGCTTACTTTACCTCCCAAGACTTGCATTCATTTGTCACATGGCAGACACAATAAACGAATCATTAATTTATGACCCATCACTAGTTAACTTCACTTTATTGGATTGAACACAATGAAATTTATTTGTGATAAAATAAATTTAAAAGGTTAAAAGGTAAAAGGTTTAGGAATTATGTTGTGATGGATGGATGGATGGAAGGATAGATGGATAGTTAGTAAAACATAGTATATACTATATGTAAAACATTTATTTAGAATATTTAATAATTGTAAATAATAAAATAATGATTTTTTTTTCAAGCTATGTTCAGTCACTGATAAATCGGTCGGTAGCATTTCATTAGATTTACGTTTGTGAAACAACCATAATCCATTTAGCTTTCAGACTGTTGGTTTGAATCGTTGAGGCTCAGAGTCACATTCAGGAAGCTCACCCACTAGTTAATTCATTTAACTTGTCACATGGTTACTGTGTGTACTGGTAAAAAGACGATGCAAGTAGACACTACTCATTCAGTGATGCTCTCCGCAAAACCCCAATTGACCCGCAATTAATCAAAGAAATGTCAATTATCCATGACTTGGATTATCATCAGTTATTTCTCTCTAACTATTCGTCTCTCTGTTTATACATTTTCTATCTACCTACCTGTCTGTCCATCTGTTCATCCATCATTTATCTATCTCTATCCCTCTGTCTCTCTATCAATCATCTATCCATCTATTGATCCATCCATCAATCATTTATCTACATCTACCCATCTATCGCTCTATGAATTATCTATCTGACTATGTATCCGTCCATCTATTCAACCATCCATCCATCCATCCATCCATCCATCATTTATCTATATCCATTCCTCTCTCTCTATCAATCATCTATCCATCTATCCATCCATCGATCCATCCATGATTTATCTATCTACCCCTATATCTCTCCATCAATGATCTATCCATATATCTATCTGTCTGTCCATCCATCTATCGATGGATCATTTATCTATATCCATCCCCGTCTCTCTGTCTATCATCTGTCTGTCTATCTATCCATCCATCTATATCTATCCCTCTATCTCTCTATCAATCATTTATCCATCCATCATTTATCTATATCCATCCCTCTCAGTATCAATCATCTATCCATCCATCCATCCATCCATCATTTATCTATATCCATCCCTCTCTCTCTATCAATCATCTGTCCGTCTGTCTATTTGTCTATCCATACATCAATTTATCTATATCTATCCCTCTATCTCTCTATCGTCGAAAGTTATCTACCCATCCAGCTATCCAACCAACCAACCAAACAACCATCCATCCATCATCCATCCATCCATATCTATCTATCTAAAAATTACAGTGTAGGATTGTTCTGAATTTCAATTCTACTTCCTTGCATTCAAATACAAACTGCAATTCTGCACCCTGTTTGCTACCTCGATTCAAGCTCAGGAACTAAATTGGAAACGAAAATGGGAACAATGCATTCTCAATTCAGTTCTGAATGTCGCAGCCCCTGCTTGTTACATGCATGCATATATATATATATATATATATATATATATATATTAGAGGTCGACTGATG
>NW_015635022.1:262365-279102 GCF_001515625.1 Sinocyclocheilus rhinocerous
TGTGTGTGTGCCAGCTTGATTCATAATGAAAAGACTCATTTGCCTGGATCACGCTAGTAAAGACATTCTATACAACCCCAGTGAAGTATGCCACCGCTAGTCTCGTACATCCTCCACAACCAAGATGGGGAATTGCACTGTGCAAACTGCATCTAGCTCAAATTTTTTTGAGGCGTGTTTGTGTCGTTGCCTGATTTGCGTAATTCCTTAACAGGCACTGAAGCAACAAAGACATTACATGGGAATAAATGACGCTATATGTGGGCCCAGTTCATTCTTAGTGAATTCCTCTTTTAGTGTTTTCAAATATCCAGAAGGAGAGATGGTTCAGCCTCAGGGTATTGGCATTATAACATATAGAACAAACATGTCAACGTTTAGATGTAGCAGCAGAGTGATGCCATATAACTCAATTATAGGGCGAGAGAAAAATCCATACAGTGACATATGCTATGCAGTGATGCTAGATTGCGATTCATAACATAGTATAGTTATGTCAGTATGGCTGTTAACACAATATGAGGAGGATTTCTCATTAAAATGAACATGGAATAACCTATGCTGTACCTCTCTCTCACACACATAATCTATCTCTCAGTGTAATTTATGTCATTTACTGTCTCATAACTCAGCGAGGAATCAAATTCTTGCAAGCTTGTGTCATTTCACGCAACCTTAAAATGAAACATAGATACTGGGATCTATTTTAAATGAGTCAAGATATTTCCAGGAAGAATATGGAATAACCTATGCTGTACCTCTCTCTCACACACATAATCTATCTATCTCTCACTGTAATTTATGTCATTTACTGTCTCATAACTCAGCGAGGAATCAAATTCTTGCAAGCTTGTGTCATTTCACGCAACCTTAAAATGAAACATAGATACTGGGATCTATTTGAAATGAGTCAAGATATTTCCAGGAAGAATATTTGTTTTATAGACTGCAATTATACAGAACACAGTTGGGAAAAGACCCTACAAGAACAAAACTAGAGCGCAAGACCCTAAAAAATGCTTTTCTTTTTTTTTTCAGATGAGAAAATGAAAACATTTATTGTATGTTATGCCTAATGTTTAATTCAATTTCATTTAAATTTAAAATGCAAAGCATATATTCAAACTTTACCATCTGTCTGAATTAAACATAAAAATGCCACTACATTGTGGTGAGAAAGGTAACACTGTTAAACTTTAATTTTTTTTTATTTTAAATGATATCAGTCAGTGCTTGAAAAAAAATATACCAACTACTATACCAACTGTATGCGTGTGTGTGTGTGTATGTGTATGTTAGACCAGTTTAAGTGTTTATGTGTATGTTAGACCAGTTTAAGTGTTTATGTAGTATGTTAGACTAGTTTAAGTGTTTATGTAGTTAATAAAGCCTTACTTGGGGGATATTTGTAGCGTCTGGACAAATCAGACACACCATTTGTCATTTGATTTAACAAATCATTTATTCATTATCGCTACAATATATATGTGAATAAAAATGTAAATAAAATACAAATAAAAACGTAAAACCCCCTAAAAATGCTAATCTGTAATAACTTTTAATATGCAAAAGTAATAAAAAGTTCTACTTTACATTATAAAAGTAATAATTTCTGCAAAACAGAAATCACATCCACCACTACATAAGCATTACCTTCACACAATTATTAATTAGGACGTTAACTGTTCATTAGCTGCTAATCAGAGCAGCCGGCCATGCTAAAACAGAAATCGGAGTTTGCTGCCCTGTGACAGTTTGACTGGAGGACTCCTATCATAGACTAATTAAGCTACTGCAGTTCACTGCCATGAGTCATCACACTGCATTCTGGGAAAAAGTGTTCAGCCGGTTGCTGTTCTCATTGCTCAGATCTTGTTTTCATTCAATTTAAGAGGAACCACACAGACGTTCCTAGATCACCAAAAAAAGTATCACTACAGATGTAGAGGAACTACATGTAGCTCGGAGTATTCATAATTAAATTCAATGTAAGTGTGAGGAATGCTCATTAGAATAGAACAGGGAGAGCTTATCTGCGGAAATTTCAATTAAGCAGATCTTTAAAATATGGACTTCAGCCCAGCTGTCAATGTAGCTACAGTAGATGCAACTTTAGACTTTTAAATCGGTGGAAATCCAGTGACGAGAGAAATGCTAAACTGATCTAATGGAATTTGTTGAAGGTTTACTTCTGCTTACATGCATTGTCATGATAGCTAGCGTCAACCTAACTTTTGGTTAAAGTTTTAAACTACAATTAATACAGAACTTATTAACTTAAAATGCAGGATACTATTAAAAGCAGCTAACTGAAGCTATTCAAGGGCAAAACAAAACAAAACAAAAAACTAAGAAAGTCAAAGCCATGTGTTTGATTTCCAGGGACTGAATGAACTGATAAAATATATACCTTGGATTCAATAATTGTAACGAATAGTCCACTGAAGGCGAGTTGAAGTGAGAACCCATCAGTATATCAGACAATGAGGGTCACATGACAAGAACAAACCAATGGGAAACAAGACACATGACTAGGACTACCAATCAGAACATGACACATACACAAGGCAGAGATACATGAGGGAAGGGAAGCATGACACTAACAGCAGGAAACAATTACAAAATAAAAGACATGGAAAACATGAACATGAAACAAAACCCAAACACCACATTACAATAATGTAATATAAAATATTTTGGATAAAAATGTCTGGAAAATACATAAGTGTAATTTGAAAATGTTAAGTAACATCTACAATAATAATAAAACAAAATATATTTTTTCAATATAAAATATTTTGTTAATAAAACAAAGACTACTGGAGCACATTTTACAAAACAAAACAAATTCGGTTTTACTTCAAAATGTCATGTTTAATTATGTTAAATGTGTTACTTGCTGTTTCTTTGTAACTGTTTATGAAATTTACAAGCAATTTTTGAGTGAAAATTGTTTCTACACTATTTTTTCCCCAGTGTAGATTAATGAATTCTATAAAAGTACTGCACATTGTTAGGTTGTAATCTCTAATGCATTAATTAAAGTTAGCAAATTCAATTAAAGTGGTACCAGTGTAAATGTAAATACAACCAATAAAGCTAGAAAATAGCTTTTATTATTATACAAATTTTAATTTATACAAAAGCAACAGTGAATAGCATTCGGCCTAGGGAATCATTTGTTTGACCTTAACATGAACTGTCCAAATTAATCAATTCACTAAAATGAATCAGATTTCCTTAATATAAAACAGAATTTTGACACGCTACATGCTGCTTGATGCAAAAAAAAATAGCTTGTTACTTTAAATGCTAAATACAAATTGTAGTCTGAACACAGTTGTGCTAATGAAAAATGCAGTTTAGTTAGTAATACTCTTAATTAGTTACTCCTCAACACTGATCACATGAGTAATAGAAATAAGTAGTAAAAATAAATACTTTATTGAGTAATAATGTTCACTTTCATTTCTTCAAAATTTTTTTGCTTTGAAATCTATTCCCATCGGATCCTTGGGGATGATAATGATGGAAGTCATACATCTAGTGTCAGGGTTTCATCTTTCCAAACATCTTCACCCTAAAGTGGTCCCGATGCTTATGCACGTCTTTACTTTTAATCAAACAAAGTAATTAAACACTTCAATCACACTAATTGCTGCCATTGATTCCCATTATCTGGCGTATATATCAACAATACAGATTTATACGTAATATGCATCGCTGACTCCACTTCTTTCCCACTTCAGTTCTTTAAGGAGCATGTTATCATGGCAACAAGGCCCCCCCACAAAAATCAGTTTTTGCTCTTTAAGACTGGCTGACAACCATGAGGCATCCATTTTGTGCATAGGAAAAGATCATTTTTAAATGCATTCGGATGTGAGCATAAACAGAAAGTAAAGTAAACAGAAAATGTTATGGTCACATGAACTGTGTAAACTTGCCAAGTGTTTGCATCCTAAACTGTCACTTTAGATATGATCAAAACTACTGAAGGCGTTTATTTGCTCAAATATTCTGTAAGAAAAAAACCTGACATGGCTGCTTTGAGCCTTTCCTTAGAGAAAAATAAAAAGATGTAGGAACTCGCTTTAGTGCAGATTACAAGTGTATGGATACCATATAAATATGATTTTTGTTTAATTTTATTCATTCTACAATATTCTACAATATTTTATCAAATGTATCATAATATATTTGGGGGAAAAAATGTCCTCAGTGGATTATAACAGATCAACCTCTACTAAAAAAACAACAAAAAGTGGGGAAAAAAGACTGAAATTGCCCATGTGGAAGGAACAAATGTAAAACACAATGACTCAACTCTTCACATGAGGTTAGTCTTCCTAAAAATTCTTCTCTCCTCAGAGCAAATGTACGAAAAACAGGTTCACCATGTCTGGTCTGCAGTTATTCAGTCTGACATGCACAGAGAGCCCTTGCAAGATCCGTACCTATGAGTCACTGCGTCAGCTCCAGTGCACTGAACTTTACCCCTCGGACTCGACCGCAGAAGCAAAGAACATGACATGAGAAGAAAGGTGAACAACTAATCCAATAGGTACTATGGGTTGAAGACTGAGAAACTATTTTTATAAGTAACATAAAATTATGCTTCTCATTGCATATATATATATACATACATATTTGTATACAACAATATATATATATATATATAGGCCTAAATGAAGAGTTAATTTGCAAAAACCGATAACTCCATTTAAATTTTTTTGTCAGAAATCACGTTTTTTTTATTGCGCATTCCAAGTAATATCAATCAAACTGCAGTTGGGTTGTTTTGATTAAGTAATAATAACTTTAAAAAATACAGGTAATTTACTAAATTAAAGTTCATTGAAAGTATGTTTTTTTTTTTTACATATTAAAAGTTTGTTTTCTGGCAAAAGCAGATAACTCCAACAGTCGCTTTTTGGCAAAAGCAGATAACTCCACATTTCATGTTTTAGAGTCTAAAAAAACACTGGTTTAATCTTTGTAATCTCCTCAGATGACAATGTAGATGCCTGACAAACGTTGTTGTTGTTGGGCTTCTGCAGTAAAACGTGAACTCGCGCTGCCTTGAAAGTGGACAAAACGTGTTTAGGGTTCAGATCGCACTATATGTGGAGAATAATGCATGGCAATCTTTTTTTTGCATTTTTTTTAAAGTGGCGTTTATCGGTTTTTGCAAATAAACTCTTCATATATTACTGTTTTTGCTTTTTATTTTTAATTTAAAGAAAGATGTTCACTCTGTTTTGGGTTCAGTTCCTGGACAAGCACAAGCCATAACCTAAATCACAGTAGGCTCCAAGGGTCATTCCTCTATCACTGTTACTTTTACTGATTAGCTCACAGCAATGCAGGAAACTGACTATTAAATTCTATAAAACTAAAGCCTGGATATGTGGGGAACCCTAGGGCCTTATAAAAATTCAGGGTGAACATTCCCTGGCTAGTTCAGCTCATTACAGTGAAAGGTTGTTGAGTTAAAGGGGATCGTTTCTGAGATAGTGTGTCATTGTTTTGACAAATGGGATTGACCTTTCTCTCTCTTTCTCTCTCATACGCTCTCTTTCAGATACACTGGCCAGTTTCCCCGCAGAGGAAGACGGAGTGTGTTTTAAGTGGCAAAGACACAAACGTGAGTGCCGTCTTTGCTTCTACTCCGCTCACATACTCTGATCTGGAAGGCCATGAAAACCTGAGAACAGCATTCCTGAAAATCGCTCAGCGCATCAAATTAGAGAAGTGGAGCTAAATGTTATCTGATTCCTCCAAGAATTATTTCAGACAGTGTTATAACAATATACACAACCCATTTTTCAGTTTACAGTTGGTTAACATTTGCTCGCGAGATATCTTTGTTTAGACATCTCAACTCATCTCGATAACTCCAGCCAGCACTCACTTATGAAACACTACAGTACATCTATGTGACATCTGTATGTGGTTTGGATTTTAAGCTGTAAATGTCATTACAAATACACAGCATATATAAAGTTGTTTGGTCAGGGACAGGTCAACAGCCCTCAAGCTCAACAAAAAATATATGCTGATATAAATGAAGTGAAAGTGAGATATGCAGGTTTAGGAGTAGTGCTGAGGTCAAATATATGTGTTACAAACCTCAACCTTCCTGGTCAGAAACCACACACAAAAACATATGCATATTCAGAGAAGAAAAACAGATGCGAGATCCAGTGTGAGACGAACTCGAACCAGTCAAATGCAGAGAAAGAAATCAGTGTGAAAATCAAGGCTCGCATAAAACAACTTAGGCTACCAAAGGGCTTCTAATCCATTTAGAATACAATGTTCCTTTGGGTGATTTCGTTAAAACCAATTAGAACTGGAAAGGTCAAAGGCTTAGATGGGAATAAAACATCAAAGTAGATTGGTCCTTAGTTTAAATTTGACCATCAGAGCTAATGCTTTGCAATTCAATTGTGCATGTTAATAAGAACACTTGAATTTAAGAGGAAGGAGGAAATGAGTTCAGAGAGGCAAGAAGAAGAGAGCGAGAGAGAGAGAGTTCAGTGGGGACGCAGTACGGCGCTGGCCTTTTTATGTAGCTCTCAAGTGCGCACATTATCAGGTGGCTGTTTACCACAAGAACACTCATGCGCTTGTGTGGGAGCCGAAAAAACAAAAGCCATCATCCAGGAGACCAACCTCTCTGCATATTTTAACTGAACATTCAACATGGTCCATCTGGCAGATATATAAATGACCATAATCATCTATCAGAGGGTGCATTTTTTATCTAAAGAGACTTACAATGCTGTAATTGAAGGGTCAGTTCACCTGGAGTCACGGGGTTAAGTGCTTTGTGGAAAGGAACAGCAGTAATGTGGTGGTGGAAGACATTAACTCTCAAGTTAGTGGTTTTTATTCTTTTATGTCACCAATACACCGACAGGAGCGAAAGCAGGTTGAACAGTTCATGTCTAGATAGTTGTCCTGTAACTACTTTTTTTTTTTTTAAGAATCACAACATAATATAATGGTATATAAAATATGAGTAAATGAGTAAATCAAGCAAGAATCACACTGTTAGTGAAATTTTACTGTTAGTAAAAAGTTTGGACACAGTTGGACATGTTTTTTATGATATTAAAAAGCCTTTTGATCTAAAAGTTTGTTGATCCAAAAGGCTTGAAATAAGTTTTATAGACAAATCTAAGGAGTTAAACGAAGTTGTGCTAGATAGGGAAGAAAAAGAAACCAGCGTACATGGAAACTGCTTCATTACTGTTAATGTGTGAAAAAAAGCAAAGCAAAAAAAAAAAAACGTAGTAATGCTGAGGTGGGAAGACAAAAGTTTACTTTTCTTTTAATAGTTGTTACTCCAGAACTCTAACTTGGCATTGTACACCAAAAGCATGAATAATTTTTTATTAAATAATAGAAATTTAGTCTGTAAGAAACATTAAAATTTTCTCAATTCTGTTGTCATTGTCAAGTGTGGCAAAAGTTAATTTCAAGACAAGAAGTTGGATAGATGCCTAAAAAAATTATAGTTTTGTGAATTACATAACTGCATAATTTATTAAAGAATTAAAATCAATATAATTAAAATGCAACAGAAACCAGGAACAAAAACAAAATACATATACACACACACACACACATGTACACACAGCATATGTGAAAATGCTAATTTATACCACACTAGTCGAGACAAAAATACAGCGTCTTCTCTGGAACTCTCAAATTCTTTGCAGTAATCTATTTCTAAAGTTTTGAGGGGAAATGGAAAAGAAAGCAGCTTATATTACAGCAATTTATTACAACCATTAAAGCTTATTAGCCAGAACTTAAGCCTAATCAAGTTTCTCCTTGATACTGTATGCACTTTGAAGAAGTTTAGCAGACGCTAAACAAACATGCACAAATTCCCCGACCGGTATCATGTTTCACATTTATTTTGTCTGTCAATATCCTGAACACAGTCAATGCATCTCATGAATTTCTAATGCCTTTAGGCCACAAAAATGCCAAATTTTCCACAGAACAGCGACAAGCTTTTAGAAAGGCCTTCAAGTAAACGGGTTTGTACAGTTTATCTCTTTCTTATTCTACACTCGCCTTCCCATCCTTTTTTTTATAAAATATTTGATTTAATACATTTCATTATTTTCATTCTTCAGCAAAGAACAAGAACACCAGTGTAGTAGCCTGACATTTATGCCACATGTCTAATGCTGTCAGTTACAGCAAAGTCCTTTCCATTGACAAAGAGAACAGTTGAGGAACCCTATCTCTAAAAAAAATCCACTGAAAAGAAAATAAACCTCTTTAATATCTCAGTTGTTTCTCCTAGACAGCAATGAGATTCGGTGAAAAGCAAACAGAAACATTTGGCTCTTGCTTTTTTTCATTTTTTTTGGTAGAGAAAAAGACTCCAAAGATCCCAGATGTTTTAGATCTCAATAATACTTCAAAGTGTGCTCAAATCAAATTATGAAATCAAAAATCTGATTTCTCATCAAAATCTTCCAAGACTAAATTTTCTGAGCTATGCTATCAGCATTCATTTTTTTCTTATTCTAGTTTTATTTCTCTTAAGGAACTTCACTTTTGAAACACAACTAAGCTTTCCAAGAACTTTAAGTCCCCTGAGAAGAGCAACCTCTGAGAAATAAAATGTTTTCCATGGTATTCCCAGCCCTTTTCATTGTTTATGTAACAAACCAAACTAGACTAAAACTCTTTCTGAATGAGGCATCTGAACCGATGGAGCTCTTTTTATTACTGGAATAAAGCAAACTAAACTCAAGACCTCACTTTTCAACTGGATTCAGTCAAATCATGAATAAAACTTCAAAAAGACTAACAATCATTCTAAAGCTTGAGGTTGGCAAGATGCATGTTCTTGAAATAATCTCTTATGCTTACCAAGGCTGCATTTTTAAAATGCATTAAAAGCAGTAATATTCTGAAATATTATAACAATTTAAAATATCTATTTGAATATATATATTTTTTTAATTTTGCAAAGCTGATTTCCAGTATTGTTACTCCAGTCTTTAGTGTAAAATGATCCTTCAGAAATCATTCTAAAATGCTGATTTGCTGCTCACGAAACATTTATTATGATCAATGTTGAAAACAGTTGTGCTGCTTAATATTTTTGTGGAAACTCAAATAAATTTTTTTAGGATTCTCTGATGAACAGGGAGTTAAAAAGAATAGAAGACTATTTTGTAACACCATAAATGTCCTTAAAGTCATTTTTTATTTATTTTTATGTATCCTTGTACAATAAAGGTATTTCTTTCTGAACTGAATAATTCCTCATTGACCCCAAAAATTTGAACGATATTGCCTATTTTGTGGAAATCTTCAGAAAATAGCAAAAACTCTCGAAACACCCTGCTTTTATCTGTTAACAGCCATTAAAGCTCTTTTGTTATAGCAAGAGTCTCTTATGTCGGATGTTTTTGTGTGCTCCTTCTGCACTTCCCGTTCTGTTCTAATTCTAGTTCTGTGTACATTAGTGTTTGATAACGCCATCAGGGATTATGAAGGAGGATGAGAATTATATACTGTATGTATAAGATGTGCAGATGGGCTTTCAAAAGCTTGTTATCAGGAGAGAAGTAAACAGCATGTTCTTTCTATTTCTATCATCCCAGAGTTTCTTATTTCTTATTCTTTCTTATCAACATTTCATCATGCTTAATGGGAGGAAATAATAGTACAAAAGTAAATTTCCATATCTATGGCATAATTGGAAAACTTTGGCACAGATTTGTGACAGTCTCTGCACATTCCTGAATGATGTGTTGAACCCCTGTTGTTTTATTGTGGAGGAAATGTCTGCAAACTGCCGCTTGGTTAAACGGTGAATAAAAGATGGAGTTTAAATGGTGATTTTTGTTTCTGGTGCTCTCTGACTTCCTGTTTAAGCAGCCAGAGGCTAAGAGCATATTGCACATATTAAGACGGAATACAAATTACTTCCTGTTATTTTTTTCCCTTGCTGCATCCAGACAGGTCATGAAAACTATGCCCTGAACTGTCATTTCAGTCTGGGTCTCATTTGTCTTTACAGGTATTCACATGTAAAGCATGCACATAGACAATGAAAAATAATACCAATTATTAACAGCGATTGAAATATAGATACATATGTACAGTTTTAGAGACATACAAAGTTACAAATACTAGAGACACTATTTCAAAGCAGCATTCTCATTCATGTTTAAATGGTGGAGAAACTTTGTTCAATGAAAGACTTTTTAATGAAAAATATTTATAACAGAATTCAGATTCCGGAATATTGCACTACAAGCAGTGAAATCCATTGCACTCCTAACATGATGAATTTAAATATCATCAAATCTTAACTTCATCGAGTATGAAATCTAATTGAAAAACAATCATTGTTAGTGTAACATTAATATATGTGTGTCTCACTCATTTACTGATCCGTGAGCGTGCTCATCAATAAATGTGGCATTAAACATTTAATTAATATTAAATATTCTATGAACCTCATAAATATTATATAAGTGTCAGAGTTGCTGTAAATGCATTGGTATTGCACATTTTAGCATCTATCCAAACATAAGAAAATGCTAGAATTAGCATCACACTTTTGGTATGAATACCTGTAAATACAAATAAGATCATGTTCATAATTTTTGATGCAAATGATATTCACCGCAGATTTCTCTGTGGAAGGACAAACGAGTAATTTTTGACACCGCTTTAGGCATAAAAGAGGGCAAAACGGTTCGTGCCACTTAATTGAATATCGCATATAATAAAAACAGAATATGTTGCATGATCCAAACTCATTGAGAATCCAGTTTTGCACGGTTGGATTTTTCTATTTGTCTTTCGATTGTTAAAAAAAAAAAAGGGATGTAAATTAAATCAATCAATTAAATGTATCTAGCAAAGCATGGAATAAACAAATAGTGGGGTGGACATATTGCAGACATGCTGGAGACAGAGAGAGGGAGCATGGTTCCATGAGCAGATGATGTGCGCAGTGGCCATGCATCTCAATTAATATGCCATATGTAAAATTGGTTTACTTGTACTTGACTGGGTTTTCCATTTTGCTTGTGTTGAGCATTACAGAGAATTGTTTAACAAATGTTTCCGGGAATCTAATGAATGTTTTGAACATTCCCTTAACACATTTGCTCTCTTATAAATACCCATTTAATGATTATCCTTGTTTAAAGACCATGTCTGGATGAAACAAAAAAAAAAGAAAACGTCTCAGGTTACGTATGTAACCCTAGTTCCTCGAGGGAACGAGACGCTGCGTCTCGGTGCCATACTTCCGGCGTCCCTGCCGGCGCTTGCTTCATTCCTAGAAGCTGACGCTGGCTCCGCCGCACGTGCTTTTATAGCTTCCTGGTCATGACGTCATCCGCCGTGACGTCCCGTTCAGCTATTGGACTGATTTCACATGTGATTCAGAGCGTGGGTCGCAGAAGGCGTTCCCCTAGCGTTTTCGACGCAGCTCGAGTTCCTGAAGAGGAACGTCTCAGGTTACGTATGTAACCCTAGTTCCTCGAGGGAACGAGACGCTGCGTCTCGGTGCCATACTTCCGGCGTCCCTGCCGGCGCTTGCTTCATTCCTAGAAGCTGACGCTGGCTCCGCCGCACGTGCTTTTATAGCTTCCTGGTCATGACGTCATCCGCCGTGACGTCCCGTTCAGCTATTGGACTGATTTCACATGTGATTCAGAGCGTGGGTCGCAGAAGGCGTTCCCCTAGCGTTTTCGACGCAGCTCGAGTTCCTGAAGAGGAACGTCTCAGGTTACGTATGTAACCCTAGTTCCTCGAGGGAACGAGACGCTGCGTCTCGGTGCCATACTTCCGGCGTCCCTGCCGGCGCTTGCTTCATTCCTAGAAGCTGACGCTGGCTCCGCCGCACGTGCTTTTATAGCTTCCTGGTCATGACGTCATCCGCCGTGACGTCCCGTTCAGCTATTGGACTGATTTCACATGTGATTCAGAGCGTGGGTCGCAGAAGGCGTTCCCCTAGCGTTTTCGACGCAGCTCGAGTTCCTGAAGAGGAACGTCTCAGGTTACGTATGTAACCCTAGTTCCTCGAGGGAACGAGACGCTGCGTCTCGGTGCCATACTTCCGGCGTCCCTGCCGGCGCTTGCTTCATTCCTAGAAGCTGACGCTGGCTCCGCCGCACGTGCTTTTATAGCTTCCTGGTCATGACGTCATCCGCCGTGACGTCCCGTTCAGCTATTGGACTGATTTCACATGTGATTCAGAGCGTGGGTCGCAGAAGGCGTTCCCCTAGCGTTTTCGACGCAGCTCGAGTTCCTGAAGAGGAACGTCTCAGGTTACGTATGTAACCCTAGTTCCTCGAGGGAACGAGACGCTGCGTCTCGGTGCCATACTTCCGGCGTCCCTGCCGGCGCTTGCTTCATTCCTAGAAGCTGACGCTGGCTCCGCCGCACGTGCTTTTATAGCTTCCTGGTCATGACGTCATCCGCCGTGACGTCCCGTTCAGCTATTGGACTGATTTCACATGTGATTCAGAGCGTGGGTCGCAGAAGGCGTTCCCCTAGCGTTTTCGACGCAGCTCGAGTTCCTGAAGAGGAACGTCTCAGGTTACGTATGTAACCCTAGTTCCTCGAGGGAACGAGACGCTGCGTCTCGGTGCCATACTTCCGGCGTCCCTGCCGGCGCTTGCTTCATTCCTAGAAGCTGACGCTGGCTCCGCCGCACGTGCTTTTATAGCTTCCTGGTCATGACGTCATCCGCCGTGACGTCCCGTTCAGCTATTGGACTGATTTCACATGTGATTCAGAGCGTGGGTCGCAGAAGGCGTTCCCCTAGCGTTTTCGACGCAGCTCGAGTTCCTGAAGAGGAACGTCTCAGGTTACGTATGTAACCCTAGTTCCTCGAGGGAACGAGACGCTGCGTCTCGGTGCCATACTTCCGGCGTCCCTGCCGGCGCTTGCTTCATTCCTAGAAGCTGACGCTGGCTCCGCCGCACGTGCTTTTATAGCTTCCTGGTCATGACGTCATCCGCCGTGACGTCCCGTTCAGCTATTGGACTGATTTCACATGTGATTCAGAGCGTGGGTCGCAGAAGGCGTTCCCCTAGCGTTTTCGACGCAGCTCGAGTTCCTGAAGAGGAACGTCTCAGGTTACGTATGTAACCCTAGTTCCTCGAGGGAACGAGACGCTGCGTCTCGGTGCCATACTTCCGGCGTCCCTGCCGGCGCTTGCTTCATTCCTAGAAGCTGACGCTGGCTCCGCCGCACGTGCTTTTATAGCTTCCTGGTCATGACGTCATCCGCCGTGACGTCCCGTTCAGCTATTGGACTGATTTCACATGTGATTCAGAGCGTGGGTCGCAGAAGGCGTTCCCCTAGCGTTTTCGACGCAGCTCGAGTTCCTGAAGAGGAACGTCTCAGGTTACGTATGTAACCCTAGTTCCTCGAGGGAACGAGACGCTGCGTCTCGGTGCCATACTTCCGGCGTCCCTGCCGGCGCTTGCTTCATTCCTAGAAGCTGACGCTGGCTCCGCCGCACGTGCTTTTATAGCTTCCTGGTCATGACGTCATCCGCCGTGACGTCCCGTTCAGCTATTGGACTGATTTCACATGTGATTCAGAGCGTGGGTCGCAGAAGGCGTTCCCCTAGCGTTTTCGACGCAGCTCGAGTTCCTGAAGAGGAACGTCTCAGGTTACGTATGTAACCCTAGTTCCTCGAGGGAACGAGACGCTGCGTCTCGGTGCCATACTTCCGGCGTCCCTGCCGGCGCTTGCTTCATTCCTAGAAGCTGACGCTGGCTCCGCCGCACGTGCTTTTATAGCTTCCTGGTCATGACGTCATCCGCCGTGACGTCCCGTTCAGCTATTGGACTGATTTCACATGTGATTCAGAGCGTGGGTCGCAGAAGGCGTTCCCCTAGCGTTTTCGACGCAGCTCGAGTTCCTGAAGAGGAACTTAATTTAAGCAATATTACACAAGCAAATGTCTTGTGGCTGCAGGTAACACAAATCACATATGAATATTACAATAATACAGCAGTAAATATTTCATTTCATTCTAACCATCTGCTGTGTTAAAGTATTCAGAATATCCCCACACAATAGAATAAGTGAACAATTTCTGTCCTTTTCTGTAATGAAATACTTAAAACTAGTAGCCAAACACTTAAATCTCAAATAAACGGTAGTCATTCAGAAAACAGCAGAATAGGATTTTATATATATTTATATATATTTTATTTTATATATATATATATATTTGATTTGATGATTTTAATTATTAAAGTCCAGACTGGATGCTGTTCTCAAATGTTATTATATATTAAAATGACACAAATTGCAGCTTGCCTGCAGACAGAAAAGATGAGTCCTAAAATACAGTATGGCATAACTCCATAGAGTCACTGTAAAACTAAATATTTTTCTATATTACCACACTCTGCAGAATTACATTTGACCTCAGGCAGTCTTGAACAGACCTAAAATAACATCTAACTTAGAAGTATTGAGAAAATATTTCCAAGTTAGATATAAAGGGCACCCCCGCAGCCCTGGGGGGTCCAGGCTTTATGCGAGACCCCCATCATGGCTTTATGAGCCAGTTATATTAAAGTTATGTGATTTTGCTTTATGTGATTTACTCCGCTAAGAAGCAGAGTGTTTAAACATGCCTTTAAATGTATAATTGTATTTACACGGTAAATCAAAATACTCTGAAATGTAAGCCATCATAGCAGCGCTCCCAATATGAAGGCACTCACATAATGCACTGCAACAAGCTCAGTGAGAGAGAAAAAAAACGGCCAATGCAAGACAAATATTGATGTAAACACACTTTATTTAAAAAAAAATAATTTTCACAAATTATGATTAAGAGAGCAGATTATCAGTTAATGAAAACTTATTTTCATGTGATTCCTTGCACAATTTTATAGCCTTAAAATGCTTTTACCATAATGCATGATTTGCATTTTTTTTTTTTTTTTGCATCACATAACCAGCGCCTTATATACGACTTCTCTGGCATAGTAAACTTGCTCTGTAGCTCACCTCATACAGCACTTGTAAAGTGAGCTCAGTTACTGTGAAACACGAGTCACAATAAAAAAAAGCTTAAAAACTGTAAAAGCAAGATATAATGGGATGGTTGCATCAGCAAATGCTTTATCTCATGTTTGCTTTTGTTAACACCTTCTGTTAGGTTCAGGGTAGGGTTTAGTGCAGGTGGTACTACATTTTCAAACATGATTCCATTTCCAAACTGCCACGATACGTAGAACAACCAGCATAATAAAAAAAACCCAGATTCACATTCATCTGTTGAACGCACTTTTAGTGCCACTCACTGGACATTTCACTTTGAATGTGTTGCAAAACATGCAAGAAGCAACAGAGTCTCCACAGGCAAGTATTTCCAGTAAACCTGGATTCTCCATTTTACTTATAATGCCAAGGCAGGAAGTAGCAAGGTAGCTTTGGAACATTTTTGTCTAATGAAATATTTGATCTACTTGTACGTTTAGTGGGGACCCCTATTTACTTTATTGTATGGACAATTTAAAATTAATACAACATTTTATCTTCCACAGAAGAAAGTTCCACAGGTTTGGAACGACAAGAGGATGAGTAAATGACAACAGAATTTCATTTTTCATCAAGTCCTCTTAAACAAACACATACACACATGCTCTACTGTCACTTCTTCATTTCTTTATCTTTCCCCTGCTGCTTCTCTCAGGGTGGGTCTGCATCTATTTGTCATTTCCTCTGTCTCTCCCTGCCTCCGTTTCCCCCCGAGGCCGCCGCCAGATCAATGTTCGTGAATGGCTAGCCTCCAGCACTTCCGCTGAGTCAGAAAGGTGGGAAAATATGGTGAACTGCGCAGGAGAAACTGCTCCCTGCTCCAAAGAAGCTGTCCAACCGTCTATCCCTCCATACCTGCAGCCTCTGTCAGCGCCCTGTGATGGCTCCCAGGATACAGCCTTTATAAACACAAACCGGGACAAGCGTCTGAGGTAATTTGTGTCAATGTGGGATGTTCCAGTCTGTTCGGAGTAAATCTGCACGCGCACACACGCTCGGTGAAGGCTACAGTCAGCCGATTCGTCTTCATTCATAACAATCTGTCATAACTTGGCCATGTTAAGATTTTCAGGGGAAAGAGTCTTTACCTCGTCTCCCTTCCCGCTGCTTTGGGCTAAATTAAAACGAAACAGAGCATAGCAGTGTGTGCACGTGTGGGATAGCGACTACATCCGCAGTGTTACGTCTCTGCATGCTTTGGAATTTCCATATGTCTCTGTGGTTACTCCTGCCATCCATCACAATTGTTCTCTAGGAAAGACAGCTGTCCTCGCCTCGGGAATATTCACAGCCCACCAGCCCATCAAATTACATCTAATTCTCTTTCAGTCAAGCCTGAGACTCCAAAGAGAAGTTCAAAACGGCCTCTGACGGTGGCTGCGAGGGAATTCGGGGGCAGAGTTGTTGTTGTCGTTGGCACAATGTGACTCCAGCGGTGCTGCAGCCTTTTGGGGAAGGTGAAAAAGTGTGGGAGTTAGAGGGAGTCAGTGACATTTAAGAATATTAGACGGAATAAAATTTTCTTTGTGTCTTATCGTGTTTATGTAGAGAAAGAGACAGAAGAGAGAAGGTCAACAAAAGTGTGAGACATCATTAGTGCTTTGTTTTGGGAGGCATGGAACTGGTAGCAAGCAAACATCTATCTTCTTTCTCTGGATT
>NW_015635022.1:279112-288401 GCF_001515625.1 Sinocyclocheilus rhinocerous
TATATATATATATATATATATATGCTTTCTAAGGTGCTATTTAAAGTAATTTCTCTCACATCAACTACCACCTTGGACTGATTTTTCCGGCACTGATTTTATCATAATGCATTATGGGGTTACTTTTTCCACAAAAGGTGATTTATGGATAATGTCTGCCAAATGCATAAATTTAAGCTTGTTTACAATAATCTTGACCCTTTGTTGTGCACTACTATTAGCGGCACATACCACAAAAGACAAAATGTTTTTTTTGTTTTTTTTTTGCCAAACAAAAATGACTTTATTCACAATCAGTCAAATGGCATTTAGCATTTATATGGTCAAAAACCATGATGGAGGAAAATATACACTACCATTTAAAAGTTTGGGTTTAGCCAGTTTTTTATTTTATTTTTTATTTTTTTTGTGACTCCAGCAGTGAATTTGGGGGCAGAGTTGTTGTCGTTGGCACAATGTGACTCCAGCGGTGCTGCAGCCTTTTGGGGAAGGTGAAAAAGTGTGGGAGTTAGAGGGAATCAGTGACATTTAAGAATATTAGACGGAATCAAATTTTATCGTGTTTATGTAGAGAAAGAGACAGAAGAGAGAAGGTCAACAAAAGTGTGAGACATCATTAGTGCTTCATTTTGGGAGGCATGGAACTGGTAGCAAGCAAACATCTATCTTCTTTCTCTGGATTCAGTTGTTTTTCTTTTTTTTTTGCTCTCTGGTTCTGTTCCAAAGTCCAACGAGTCTTGCTGTCTAAGGTCTCTAGAGAAAGAGACAGAAGAGAGAAGGTCAACAAAAGTGTGAGACATCATTAGTGCTTCATTTTGGGAGGCATGGAAAAGGTAGCAAGCAAACATCTATCTTCTTTCTCTGGATTGTTATTTATTTATTTATTTATTTTTTGATGATAGAGGAAAATATACTACCATTTATAAATTTGGGTTTAGTATTTTTGGGGTTTAGTCTCTTATGCTTATCAAGGCTGCATTTATTTGATTGACAATTTAGTATAATTTGAAATATAATTTATTCCTGTGATATTAAAGCTGAATTTTCAGCATCATTACTCCAGTCTTCAGTGTCACACGTTCCTTCAGAAACCATTCTAATATGCTGATTTGCTGTTCAATAATTTTTTTCTTATTATTAATGTTGAAAACAGCTGTGTTGCTTAATATGTTTGTAGAAATCATGGTACTTTTTTTCAAAAGGACAGCATTTATATACAATGCTCTTAGCATTACAAATGTCTTAACTATCACTTTTGATCAATTTAACGTGGCATTGCTGAATAAAAACATATATTTATTATTTATTACATATTAAGTTAATTTATATTTAAAATCTTACTAACCCCAAACTTTTGAACAGTTTCTGCAAAACGTCAGCCTCATTTGCCTAAACCTGAACGCTACTGAACTTGCCGCTTATGTTGCCAGAAATCTCCAATATTCGCTGAAAATTATTGACTTCTATTGCTTTGTCACTGAAATTCTACATTAGTCTGAATGGCCTTTTAAAACACTGCCTATGCAGACAGCTCACTAGGTTTGGAACAGAGCCGCTGTCTGCATTCCCTCATTTTCCCTGCATTCTCCCATTCCTCTCTCTTTCTTCGCCTTTGCTCAGTTAACTGTCCCTTTGTTGTGACTGGCAGCTCAGTCTGTACATGGCCGGTCTCCTGCATAATTGAACACAGCCAGTCTTCGGGACATTCTGTTTGTCAGGGAGGCTCATTCCATCCCAGCTGTTGTGGTGCGGTACTAAAACTCCCCTCGGATCCATCTGCACACCTCCTGTTCCGTCCTCAGTCGCTCTTTGTAATGTCCGTCCAAGTTTGGTGGGTGAAACATTGTTTACGGGGCTAATGTGCAGAGCGCAGCAGTAAAGTATTAGAGAAAAGAAATGGTGAACAGTGTGCTTTTCGCAAATGAGCAGATGCAGCAGTTTTGTGATGCTCATTTTTGATAAAAGCTGCAGACTACATCTGGCACGCTTGCGCCTGGGGCACTTTTAAAGCATGTCTGTTTTTAGCACTTTGTGTGTCCTGGCCGCCGATACGGAGTTGTGAGCCACATCATCAGAAGACAGCGAAACCGAGCACAAGTGCTAAGTGAGGAACGGTGTGGGAGCTGCATCATATCAGTTTTCTGCCCACTTCACATACTATGTTAGGTTCAAATGGGTTTCTGTTCCACGGGGGCCCACTTTGTTGGCTCACTTAAGGAAACTAGAGTGTAATTTATTTGATGTCGCATGGCATGCTGCCAGCCGGTCTTGATATTCCCGTCTGTTTTACTCTGCATTACCCTTCTCTGCGTCAGCTGATAGCAAGCAAGTATAATAGAAACTGCACTGCTACTAAGCGTAAGTGTCGCCTCTGTATATGATATGAAAAGCATAGTTGTTTATACACAGCAGGGTCATAAACTGAATTGCCACCATTGTCCATGTCTATCAAGCTCCAAAAATAAATAAATATAATAATAAAACACTGAGGCAGTGTTAATCCTGTCAAAAAACGAATTACTAACAAAAATGGTCAGTAATCAAGTTTTTTTTTTTTTCTAGATTGTTTCAAATAATCCAGTCATAGTCAATCATTTTGGGGATTGACTCGCTTGAGCTGCTTCGATATATAAAATGTTTGAACGACTGACTAAAATTAATAAATACTACATGGCAAAATACTGACAAAATTTAACATACTTTTATCAAAAGACAAAAACTATACTACACAAAACCTGTGTAAAAAAATAACATTGGTCTGAAGGACCTGTTTAAATAAGCCAATTGTTTTTCTTATTTCTTTCATTTTTCATCAACTCAACTCATGACTCAATCGAGAATGGTTGACTATAGCCTTTCCACTAGGTGGCAGAATTCATAATTGGGTTGTCGTTTTTAAGAACTAATCAAAGATGATCACGGAAAATGGCAATAAAAACAACAGGCAATGAAACTAACAAGGGATGTGCAGTCAGAATTTATTTGTATTTGTACCTAACAAAAAATAAAAATAAATGAAAAATAAAATAAAATAAAATAAAAAAGACAAAACTACGTGCTATCCTCTGCAAGTCAGCTATAATATCACAAAACAGCCCTAATGTGCATGTCTAATGTGTCCATAGTGGTCAAAGAAGCTTTACTTTTAAAGGCTAGAACACTTGACCAAGTAACGGCAGGCAGAAAAACAAGACATATCTCAGGCTTTAGGTTTTGGACACAGCCTAGATCAAGCTAACTGTCTGCACAGTAGTCATAAATTGCACCTCTGTGGTACATATAGCTCTGTACATTCCCTGTAGCTTATATGTGCCAATCAAATCCAACTCTTTATTACTGTAAGTCCCTGGACTATAGATGTTTGTGTCCTGCTGTGACTGTTTCCAAACCTTAGCGGTCAAATGATGTCCATTGGCAATTGGATTTCTCTTTCTCATCAGCTATCAGTCTATAAAATGCCTGCAGCCTCATTATCAGCCCAGTGTTTGGTAACCGGTCTCATTCGAACCCGTCATCGTGCATTCGCTGTGTATATAAAGATCAACGTTAGATTTTGGCCCTAGATGGAGGCACACAGCAAGTCATGATAAATAAAACAGTCCTGAGAGCTTTGCTTATTTATAATGATGACTAAAGGTTAGGATTTCTTTACCTGGTCAGGATTCGGTTAATAAGAGAGAGAGAGAACATGGCCATCCTGTGCCAGCCATATAATCTAGAAATTATATTCTTTTAATTATTATTAATTTAACCATTATAATCTTCATCTTCAAAACACCATGAGGCCTACAGTTGATAGAAATGATTTAATGTGGCATTGTGTACACACAGTTAGCAAAGAACAGTCTTACTAATCAAAAAAAAAAAAACTGTATCAGCATATCAAGTATCTACTGCTCTTGAAAAGAAAGCAAGAAACTACTCTTCTATTGCTCTTGAGAGAACGCTAGACTCACCACTGAGCCCCAGTCAAACCATTAAAATGTATGATGTTGTACTTAAGTTTAAAATTTAAGAATGCAAAGAAGTTGAAATAATCATTTTGTGCAACAGAATCGGTGCATATTTTCACTTTCGAGCCAAGTAGGCAGAATTTTTTTATGTAAAAAACTAACAAACAAATAAATAATTGATTAAATAATTAATTCAACAAAATTAAATTAAAATAACCAAATGAAACTGAACAAAACAATAAATAAATCAATAGAAAATAACCCCACCCCTCAAAAAAAAGAAAATTATGAAAAATATAATTAAACAATTAAAAACATTAAAACATTAAAAAATTAAATAAAATAAAATGTTTAAAGGAAGGCACAATTGATTGATAACATGATCAGTTTGGTACAAGTGGAACATTCCGATGCATGTTTACTAGAGTGATCTTTCATTAACTGGAAGCTTGAAAGATATTGGAATGTATGGCATGTATGGCTTTATGAAATGATTCTCATTAGCAACACCATCTCATCAGCACTCCAGCAGATCTCCTTAATGTTTTATTAATGCCAGAGGGAGGAATGCTTTATAGCTATTCCAAACACACACACACACACACACACACACACTTGGATATTTACAAACTAATATGCAATTATGTAATCAGTGTTATATGAATTCAATTGTCTGTCTTCATGTCTTCGTTTGAATAGAAATTATAATTATTTATTTACTGATATGGCAAAGTGGCATTAAAATATAATTTGCGTTGAAGTGTGAAATTTTGCTAACTTGCGTTATTGATTTCGTTCTTTCACAAAACAAAAACTGTTTAAAAAGATTTAATTACATTCACTAATACAAGTGATACTACATCAATTTTCTACTCTTTGTTTCTTCCCCCTACTAAAACAGTTTTCTTACCTTCACGAGACTCTGCAATTAAATTTCTGCTCACGGAAACCAAAGTATTACATTGGCTTGTTGCCATTAGATCACCGTAGAGATGTTTAGTGAATCTGCCTCCACTCATGGGCTTTTCATTGGACTTCAGTTTACCTAGATGAGCGAGGGAAAACAGAATCAAGGCCAGGACCTTGGACTCTAACCTTTTGGCCAGCCAAGGAATCCAGCCTGCAGGTAGAAGAACTCTGGTTGGTCCCTCTGGAATCAAGAAATATAATTCAAAGCTGCCTCGGCTGAAACCCTGACCCTGGTGTTCACAACACCTCCTTCTCTTCTCCAATAGGGCTCCATATATAATGAAAAAATAAATATATTCCTCCACGTTTACCTTGTTTGTTTGTGCCTTGTTTATTTGCTCTCTTGCTTTACGTAACCAATCCATCATCCACGGTTGGCTTTTCTGGCTTTCTGCTCACCTGTGCTAGGTACACCATATGTTGCAGACAAGTAAATGAGTACAAATCTGCATTTGTCTTCATTTCACAGATTCCTAGCTGGCAATGCACTGAAAGCAGCATTTTGCTCCAACAAATTAAGATGGCTTTTTCGCTCTCCCTCCCAAAAACTATTTATTTAGCAAATGCAATGATCACCTGAGCTACTTTTTTAAAATGCCTTGCTTAACAGTGTCTTTATTTGTGAAAATTGGTGTCTTTGTTGCATGAATACTCTACTGAGAAAAAGGGTTGTCACAAATTCACAAGGTTAACAAAAGACATTATTAACCATGCAAACACATTCCTTGGATATAAAAAGTGACCAGTGAAAAGCCATAGGTTTTCTTCTGCCAAGACTGACCCTCCACTGAGCGACAGCATATGTTAATATCTGAAGTGGAGGCTGATGGCCGTTTGAGTAATTCTCATTCAGACCCATTCTCTTGTGACTTCAATAAAGATGAAAAATCAGAAAATAAAAAAACAACATGAAATGGTATTCGCTAAACACTAAAATTCCATAACATGGTGTACTTCTAAGTTAAAGAATATTGAGAGAAATAATGTAGGCCAGGATTTGATTTTATCCACTGGGATTTGCTTGGATTTTAGAAGTAGGCAACGGTATTATTGGTTAATATTATTTTATGGGTTCACATTCAGATAATCCGTAAGAGTGACTGCAACTATAGACGGGGCTTGTGGAGATTAAACGGTTCTTGCTAAATTAATTTCTTAAGACACAATGCCATGAACATCACATTACTTGGAAAATCTGAGTATGCATTTTAATAGCCTACTAACTTCTAAACACACTTTTAAATAACCAGCGAGCCAAAGACATAAAGCTATCATTAGCAAATAGTACAAAGGAATACAAAAAGCTGAAAGAAATAACTTCTCAAGGGTTTTCTTAAAGCAGTTTTAAAGTATATACAGTTGTATAAACTTTGGCATGACTGAGGCTGAGAATAAGGTCAGTTGAACCTTTTTTAATGTTATTTCCAGTAACATTTAATGATTTTCTTGCTAAAAAAATATCCCACAAAGATGTAAGACTGCAGCATTTACCATAAAGTGTATCATAATGCATATTTAATCAAATAATGGCCCATTTACATTCACAGAGGTCTAGGTTAAGCCTCAAATACCCACTGACCCTTCTGATTGTGCCCATAATTACATCAACAGAAAAGCAATGATTAAAGATTATGAAAACAAAATATTGTAACTATATAAATAATACATAAAACAAACAGCTGGATAAAACAAAAACTGTGTCCGTCTTCATTTGAGTTTTCAAACTATTTAAAACATATATAATCATATGCAGTCAAAAATCATTCACAATTTTTTTTTTTTTTATGATTTCACATTTAACCTCAGGGCTTTTATCTCATGTCGAACATAACCAAACAACAGCTGCATTAAAGGAAAGCATCTCTGATAAATTGTTTATCATCAACACTGTAAATGTCAGCGAGTTCTGACCATACAATTATGAACAGATACACAGAGAACATATTTGTTTGCACTGCCATGATATTTCAGAAGGCCTATGTTCCATATCTGCACTGTAGCCTAGAAAGATTACTGTAAGCGTGTAGGACAACATTTAAAATGCCACTTAATTCAAAGTCCCAACTGGGAGATACGGCACGCATGCAGACAAGCATCGTTTCACCTCTATTGAAACACACCAAAGTCGGCTGCAATGCTCTCTGTGCACTAGTCCCGGGAGCTAACTGGGATTAGTTACGCTTCAGTTAATCCATAATTGTGTTTTGTCTTATTCAAACACAGATCTTTTGTGTTGCAAACAGGCCTTTGTTTCTTCCAGTAAAATGTAATTGCTATCTCTGATCACCTAATTTATGAACGGTGTTGACTTTGGCATTGTCCTTACTTGTACAAACTAAATGATGGCACTAATCATAGAACCGGTTTCTGATAAAACTTTTGTTTCACCTTTATTCAGGTAGATAAGATTATGTAAATCAGTAGTTCTCAGCTGAATTTGCTTCTTTATACTTTGAGCACTTGGTTTCTGAATGTTCCTTGAATTTGGATACATTTGGCATCCAATAAATCAGCACACTAAAAATATATAAATATTGGCACAGACATCACTATAAGTGAATCTGTATTTCATGAAGTCCTTGAGTAATTTTGTTCATGGTTTTAAAGGATAAAAAGCCATCTTCAGCCTAATTTGGTTAGATTCTATCAAGTGATAGATGAAATATCAAATGTTTGCATGGACATAAAGTTTTGACATTAACAACAAACGATAGGCTATAGCAAGCATTTAGTCCTCCATTTAAAACCTGATGAACCAATTCAATTTGTTATCAAAACACTATAATACAGTGCTTTTTATAATTTGCATTCAGCCTTGTTTTTTCCCTATTGTCCACAACCCTAGCAAAACAGACCTATGACCCATTTGTATCATGACCCACCAGTTGAGAACCACTGATGTAAAGCATTAATGTGAAAGAGAGGAATTTAGTTTACTCCTCTTAAAGTCAAATGAAGGACAAATAAACAAAGTGTACTTATGCAGCTCATTAAAACAAGGATATTTCATTAAAACAGGCACGAGCCACATGCCTTCGCCATCCACCAGTAAACAAGAAGAAAAATCTCATGTCAGATCAGTGCAGTCTCTTTAGAGGGCATGAAAACCTTCCTTCCAGAATTCTGCACTCAAAACAAGATACTCTGGAATAACATAAACAACTGAATGTAAACCGTAGCAGACAAACGGAAGACAAAATATTTCCTATTAGATTTGGGCAACCATAAACAACAGCCATCTATGGTCTGCCCGATGTGAAGGACTTTTTTGTGTGTATGTGATCATGTCTCTGATGTTTGTTTTTTCTAAGGTGCAGGATGTTCTTAAAGAATCACTTTTTTTTTTTTTTTTTTTTTTTTTTTGCCCCGAAAAATAATTAAGGTTGAATGTTGTTTCCAAATGCCAGTTTCACCAGACCAGGTTTTCTCCACAAGTGTTCAAAAAGGCAATTGCTATTTACTCAGTGCAATTTATAACATCCAAGTGAAAGATAAAACACCAACATGTTATACATGTGTTATACAGGTGTTACTTGTGTCAGTATTTTGTTGAACCACCTTTTGCTTTACTTACAGCCATTAGTCTGTTGGGATATGTCTCTGTCTCTACTAACTTTGCACATCTAGACTGAGAGTGCGATATTTGCCCACTCTTCTTCGCAGAACTGCTCAAGTTCAGTTAAATTTGATGGTGACCATTTGTGGAATGCAATCTTCAAGTCATTCCACAGATTATCAATGGGGTTTCAGTCTGGGCTCTGACTAGGCCATGGAAGGACATTCAACTTTTTCTCCTTTAACCACTGTGTGGTCAGTTTTGCTGTGTGCTTTGGGTCATTGTCCTGTTGGAAGGTAAACCTTCTTCCCATTGATGACTTTCTGCCAGAGGGCAGCAGTTTTTCTTCAAGAATGTGATGCTACTTTTCCCCATCCATTTTTCCTGCTATCCTGACAAGTGCTCCAGTCCCTGCTGCAAGTTGCTGTAGGCCTCTTGGTCGCCTCTCTGAGCTGTTTCCTCCTGGCTCTTTGATCCAGTTTGGAGAGACGTCCTGATCCAGTGAGGGTCTGTGTTATACCAAATACCTCCACTTCTTAATAGTAAACTTTACTGTGCTTCTAGGCATTGATAAAGCCTTTGAATTATTTTTGTATCCATCTGCTGACTTGTGCCTGTCCACAACTTTATCCCGGAGATCTTTTGACAGTGCCTTGCCACCCATAGTTGATTGTTTGATTAAAACTCGCAGCAGCAGTAAAAAAAACAAATCATTTTCATGCTGTTGAGAACCCTAAAAATAATCTGTCATTGGTAACTGTCATTGGTATCTACTATAACAAGCACACACACACACACACACACACACACA
>NW_015635022.1:288555-314798 GCF_001515625.1 Sinocyclocheilus rhinocerous
TAACTTACTGCACTGGCAGATTTTGTCAACTGTTATATAAACCAGTTGAAAAAAAAATGCAAATGCAGTTAAACAATATGCACTTACATTCAAGATATAATCTAAGAAAACTAGTCTTAACATAATATGCTGTTTCTTCTTAAGTACATTTATCACTGTAAAAAAAAAAAAAATTTTACACAAAAATACTATAAAATGGTACACATAAAAGTCAATTGTTAACTGTAAGTTACATTTTTGCGAGTAAAAACTTAAGTGAAAAAGTGACGTATATGATTAAATTTTATATAAATCATTGTTTCTTCTCATTTTTTTTTTATCAGAAATGTACATTAGGGTGTTTGTGATACAATTTTGGTTATTTAGTTAATGCTCATTGCATTAATTTAGTAATGTGTTACCTTGATGTTTTGTCTTTGTGTTTATGATTCTGTGCAATTTTAATACCATAAAGGGATATGTTTTACAGTAAAACATTTTTGATTGTGTATGTGTGTGTGTATATATGTGAAATATTGCAAGACATTTTTCAGAGCATGGCCCAAGAGGAGATTAATACCATTTGACATCAGATTAATTTGGTTGCATATTTTCTGGCAAAGCACATTATATGAAGCCTGCAGAGAGAGATGATGAAGACGACATCTGACCATAGGCTGAAAATTAGCTTCTAATATTCCGATAATTGTTTCTAATACTTTTATGGTGAACAGGATTTTTTCTTCATAGATTAATTAAAGCTACAAGCCTTTTCAGTGTTAAAAATGCAGATTCAGAAAATGTGAACACTATTAGATGGATAGCACTGACAATGTAAAACTCCCAAGTGTGCATTTCTTCAACTCCCTTCACAACCCACCTCTATATTCCACCCCCAACCCTACATTTATTCTTCCATTGATGAATTTCACTGTGCCTAACGGAGCAGGATTTCCATCCTCATTAACTTCTCAGTGCTGGCGTACCTCAGGGCTATGTTCAGGGCCCTATATCTTGCACTCAATACACCCACTCAATGGTACATCTCCACATCTCTCTCTCCTCCACCTACCCATATGACCTTTACTTACCACAGGCTAACCACAGATGGTCCTAACTACAGGCTGTCAATTAGACATTGCTCCCTCCTCTGAGCCTCAGTATGCTGAATGAATTAACAGTTTCTAGCCTATTTTCCACATATTCCACAACTCATCAACCCACATTGTTTTAATTATGTTTTACTCCAATGTACAGTGTCATTTACTTAAATACATAATTAACAAAATGTCAAACCAAGCGGCATCTGCAAACAAACAAAGCTAGAAGTTATCTCAGAAATAACGTTTGACTCCCAAGGTTCAGTAAAAAATGTCAAGATATGTATGTAAATTTGCTTTCGCTTTTTTACATTCTTCCAATATATTGCCATAACATTCATGCATTTAAAATATGACTTAAAGGGGTCATATGATGCGATTTCAATTTTTCCTTTCTCTTTGGAGTGTTACAAGCTATTGGTGCATAAATGTTCTTTTTAGCAGCATCATATGACCCCTTTAAGTGTTCACATACGTTTTGGAGCCACTGTAGTTCATAGATAGTCAGGTAAATAACAGTAAATCTTTTTCAAAGCACATACCGTAAAACAGCTCATTGCTCTCTCAAGCTTGAAAAATCATGCAATGTTAATGTGCTTTGATTTGATTCGTAGCATATCAAGATTTATGTGCATTAAAACATAAGCTACATTTATGCTTTCCAAAACTTAACAAGATCAACCGAATTAGAAGCTATTACATGTCTTGGTGTGCATTCCAGATAATGCCGAACGTTTGTCCTATAGTCTTTGAGTTGGTATTCCTGGGAGAAAATCCATAAAACTGTTCATCTGCAAACTGCAATGCTTTGGATTTAGAGCTCCAAGCTGGCTTTCTGTAACCAGTTGCCTCCATTCCATGCCAGCAATGTGAGGAGGAAAAGCTTTGGAAACTGCCTCTCTGAGCAGATGGAAGGGACAGCATTACACTGTGCATTTCTTCAAAGGTAAATCAACTGGATTTGGGGACTGATGGTGGAAGGCCAAACGTTTGAGAATGTCACTCAACCTCAACTCTCAAAAATAAAGGATTAAGTCATTAGTGAATACAAAATTCTTTGTGAATTTGCCTCTTCAGTTTGTTTGTTTCTTAATAAACCAAAATACCAGCTGTATGTCAGTGTATATCGGCAACATATCAGCAGCGGGGAAACAAAAAGCTATTGATAGAGTAGATTGCATGTCTGGAGCACATTGATTTCTGACGTCACTTTCTTCCAATAATGGCAGCCGCAGTGACCACTCAATAAAAGCAACAATTTTCAGTGGCCAATCTTCACTCATTATAACTGAAAATCCCATATTCAACCCCAATTCTGTCATCATTTACTCACCCCCATGTTGTTCTAAACCTTGTGGAACAGAAAACAAGATATTATGAAAGAGGGATTTAATATTGTCAGAGGGATTTAATATTGTTTTGCAACCCATTGACTTTCATTGTATATATAGCCTACTTTATACACTGCTTCCTGCTCTGCTCTGAAAAGCTGGAGATTATATATGGTTTTATTGAAGGTCCCACCTCTGAATAAAAGACAGGTTAAAATTTTGGGGTGGCCAATCAAATTTTAGGCACCCATCTGAACATCTCCTTGGTGATTTTCCACATTCTTATCATTAAATGCATTTGGTATTTACTGCAAGGTATAAAGCCTGAACACTTAAGGTTGTGCAAGTAGCATGTTCTCAGACTCAAATAAAGCAGAAATTATAGAGGCGTACATTTGTATCCTATTTTAATGAAGTGACTAAACACAGCCTCAAGCTTGGATCTGAAGAGAACAGTAATGAATCCATTACATGAAAAGAACACTTTACACAGTACTACAAGACCTAATGTCTTTTCAAGCCTAAATGCACTTCAGGTCCTGCTTGCACTAAGTAGATAAGGAGTCCACAAACAGTGTTTTCTATGGAAATACTTTCTTGCAACATGATGCATAATTGTTATATTCCGAAAAGTTAGTGCGAGGGCTCATTTAAATTAAACTTAACACCAGCAAAAATGTAAATCCGATTAAAAAATACCACATTAAGGGATGTTTTATGGGACTTTGTGAGTGTGTTGTACGTTGTAATACTGATAAATATAATTCATCACTATTTATCAAAACTGATGTCTCCTATTCACTGTATGTCAACATAATCTGAAAATATCCACTGCAAATCAGATTAATTTACAACAAGCATTTGTTACCTTATAGTCAAATCATTGCAGATGTCATTCAAATGTTTTCCTTTCCACTGATCAAGTAGTAGTTAATATCTTACTTTTTATCTATTTATTATTTAACTTTGTCTGACATTAGTCCTCAAATGCCTTAGGGAAACAAAACAAAACATGCTGTCTTGTAAAGTAGAACTAATCGGAATAGTCCATTTAAAGTTCTACATGTCTTTCCATCCTTCTTCAGTTTGTCTTTTAACAACTGTCCTCGTATTAACAAAACTATCCTTTCAAGACTACATTAAACAGCTTTTTTATATGAGTCAAAGCTTGTTTAATAGAACCACAGCACTAGCAATAAATTCTAGATAATACGGAGGATATTTTGAAAGGGAAACATTCCGGCCACTTAAAAACGAAAATGTTACAGGAAAATTTGTATTATCCCTGGCTCATTAGAGAACACTCAGGGAGTTGTCCACTGAAACAAAACACAGATGGGCTTTAGAAATTGATGTGCTTAAAAACAAACAGGCCATGAACATTGTGGTTTTAAAAAACGGCGTATATCCCTAACGCTAAGAAAGATGATGTACAAAAACATACAACAACCCATAAAACAAATCTCGCGTGTGATATTTGCACAAGCGTTTAGCCATTTTATGCTTCCTGTGTGTGAATGAAACAACAGCAGCATTAATTTCCATGCTGGTGTAGACTGGTTTATACAGGTTACTGTTGGTTTGGTGCTGGTGTAGCCGGCAGACCAACATCGCCATGTTGTCCAGCTAATTAAGAGGAAAAGCTTCCAAAACACTACATATACCAGCAATTATGGGGCCTCATTGTTCCTAAAGTCCACTGATATTATCCTATACGTCAAAAGTGAGGAACAAATCAGAATTAGCAAAGGCAGAAACTGACATGAAAATGTTCTTATGCGTACACCAAATGAAGGGAATGCGTACAAACTTTTTGCAGCTCATATACCAGAATTGAATTAAGTCAACACTGTTTATGAAAATGTAGAGATAAATGTGACCCTGGAGCACAAAACCAGTCATAAGGGTCAATTGCCAATCACAATATGCATTAAAACAATTATATGTGCAAATGAGTATTTAAATTAGTATTTTAAGTACTTTGTGAAAATTACATCATGAAAATAATTCATTTATATTAATGATTTCCTGAAAATAATAATATATTAATAATAATATTTGGCTACTGACGCAAGACCGCACCATAACTACCTCTCTTCCGAGAGCGTATTTTGTCCATTGATGATGATTGTTGCACTTCTTCTGAACCATAAAGAGATATTTATAGTGTAGCGTCTGGACCACTCAAACACACAATATATATTTTGTTAGCTAGATTTAACAAATACTCTGTAACACCCCAGGAAGCCGAACAGGCCCCTGGTTCCATAGCAACACTGACACCAGATACATTTACGATCTAAAGGAATGTGAGCAGAGACTCGCACTGCACTTTTAGGTTGATGTGCTTTTATACACTGTGCTTGAATTTAAGATTAACTGTGATTTATAAAGAGGAATGCATTTAGAAACTTTTTTTGTGCGTACGGACGTTTTATAAGGACATTTTCGGAAACTGTTGCACGCTTACATTTAGGATCATTATACGCACGTCTTTATAAATGAGGTCCCTGTTGAGTCACAATTCAAAATAAACTAAATCCTATTAAGTGTCACTTTTTTAATTACTTTCACATTTCTGGATCACTCAAAAGTGTGTATAAACTAATGAGTTTTTCCACAGAAGCAACACTGGGCTTGCGCTGAAAACCGCCATGTCAGCTGACACAATTCTTATCTTCCCCAACTGACACTCACAACCATTCATTTTCACAGAGTTCCTAATTAAAGTTATGATGATAAGAACAAAATGGAATTGAGAATGTGACTTTGCATTTATAATGCTAACCTTAAGAAAAATTACAGACCGACAAGGGCTTGATAGCAACATTGAAAATAAACTACCTCCTTTCATTACTCAATCTAATATCAATGGCAAATATACATGCAATACATAAACCTATTAATGATAGCCTTCACTTTCATTGCGTCAAAGCACCTTGTGTTCTTACTTTCAGTGAATACATATTTGATAAGGTAGCCCGTTTGAGTAAACTCAATTAGCATGAGCTGCTAGCCACTAATGATCGCAGGGACATGCAGTGGATTCACTGTGGTGCCCTGCTCGATCGACGCATTATTGCAAGCGGAAAGGGAACATAAAGTTCACTCACCGCTAATCAAGTGTCTTGATGCATTGGGTTGAAGCGCCATGATAATTAGCATAATTTGTCACAGCGCCGTTAGATTTCTCTACATGGGTAGTAAGCCTTGTGGAACAGCACTGTGAGTACTTGTTCATTCTGAGTTCAAATCTGCCCTATTTTTATTTGTGTTTATTGTGTTTTTACAATTAGGGTTGTGGGCAGTTGAAGAGAAAAAGGTGCTGAAAGGGTTTTTTAAAAATAGAATGAATCCCAGGTGATTTGAAAAGGGCAAATACTGTCAAGTGATGCTTAGCAAGCTGGAAACCAAATATTATTGTACTGACAACATCAGTTTTAAAACTGATTCAAACAATATCCTGACTGCATTTCCCCCTCTCCCTCTCTCTCTGTGCTACTATATGCCTCAAACAAGCCACAATCTGAAGTCACAAACCTGGCAAAGTAAAACTTAGATTAGTTCCTTCCTCAAGCATTTGTGATGTAAATTAATCGTTTTTGTGTTAGTCTTGGAAGACTGATAAAAAGCTATGGACTCCCAAAAGTGTTGTTTTCCATTTTCACATGTTCTTTTGTTGCAATATGCATCAGATGGTCAGTAAACAGACTGTGGATACTATGTGGCCATGCCATCTCAGGCCGAAACCAAGGCACGGCGCATACTGTGCATACTTTTTTTTCTGTCCTTTTTTGGACAGAAATGTTGCTTTTCAGATTGTATGAAATTACCCCAGTAAATTTTTGAGTAAAATCCATGACAGATTGGGACATAAACTGTAGTTTAAGCCAGAATGCACTATACACATTTTTGCTAAGAGTTTGGCCATGATTGTCAACACTGACTGTGCTTTTTAATGAACCAGTCTTTGTTTATTCTAAAATACTAATTTGCATGCAAAATTGAAATGGTACTGCAAATATTAAAATAATATATTTTAATATATTTTTTTTTTTACTTAGAAGTAACAATATTGTAATGTAAAATATGAAAATTTAATGCAACATTAAACTTTAATTAAAGATTTGTTAATGTTGACCTGCTAAGGGACTGCGAATGAAGCTTAGCTATTGGCTAAATCTGGTACAATGCATTAAACTAAAACATGTATGTTAAATACATGGTCACTATCTGAATGACAAGCACAGTTCCACATAAATGCATACATACATACATACTAAATAAATAAATATTAAGCAGCACAACTGTTTTTAACACTGATAATAATAAGAAATGTTTCTTCTGCAGAAAATCAGCATATTAGAATGATTTCTGAAGGATCATGTGACACTGAAGACTGGAGTAATGATACTGAAAATGTAGCTTTGCATCACATGGATAAATTACATTTTAAAATATATTAAAACAGAAAACTTGAAATATAATGATTTCATAATAATAATAGAAAATCACAATACTACTGTATTTACTGTTTTTTTTATCAAATAAATTCAGCCTTGGTGAGTATAAGAGGCTTCTTTCAAAAACAATATTTAATAACTTACTAACTTATTTTTTTTATTAATTTATTTTTAAACAAATTTTGGTGGCAAAAACATTGTTTGAAAATACCTTTAGTTATCCTCCCACAACAGCACACACATCACAAAAAAAATGTGCTGCTGTATCTTTAAATTTAAATCTAAATAGATTTAGTAATCTGCTAGGTTGAGACATATTACAACAGTTAATCAGGGAAAAATTAGGTTCCACCAGCACTCAACCGGCACCACTGAGGCTTCCTGTGCAGTGAGTTGATCAGTTTTACATTTTTTGTAGGTTCACTCCAAGGGCAAGTGTCAGTAAAATGAAGCATGGCACATGGTATCGTGTTTTGGGGTAAATGATCCATGTAATAGCTGAGAGGGATAAAAGAATCTGTTCTGAAACCCAGGTTTAGGGCTGCTTTATTCACCCTCAGGTGTTCATACATATAAGAGTACTTAATGCACACAGAAATGCAATATCTGACACAACCAAATTACCTCAATAGTCACATATTTTAGTTTAAAGATGAATTACACAAAATGAGCTATTTTTAACACATTTTCAGCAGCAGCAGTATCAAATTGAGACTGATGCACTGGTCTGACAGTGGATAGCTTTTAACCATTAACAAGACTAGTAGTGAACTCATCTGTTTCAATACCTATATTTATTTTATATCCACATATCACCTATTAAAGTAAGTGATGGTTTTTGCTTTCTAAGTGTCTTCCTCTGAAGAAGATGAGGCCTAAAGAATTGGGTATGACATGTTGCTAAAAATACCAACCCACCCACAAACAGTTTGATTTGAATGTCTTTTGAAGCCAAGCTACACAGGAGACAAAGTTTGAGACAGTAAAACCTAAAAGATGATCTACAGATTCTTAGGTGATCAAATTACCAGTGCAATAAGCAACTATTCAATTCAATTCAATTCAAGTTTATTTGTATAGCGCTTTTCACGATACAAATCGTTGCAAAGCAAGTTTACAGCAAATTAGGTTTCTACAATATTTAGTAGTAGCTTATCAGCGGTGACTGTCAGTTAATGTACATATGGCAGTTGCCTTCTCATACATATTAGCAATGTTTTCAGAGCCACCATGTTAGATTAAATAAAAAAAAATAAAAAAAGCTAACACCACATAAATTGTACCTATATATATGTGTGTGCATGTGTTTGTCTGTGTGTGTATTACTAGTACCAATCCGGTTTTTAAAATATATTTAGACCCAAAATTTAGTAAGAGATTTGAAAATCAAAAACAAACAATATTTTCTTGAGGTTAAGCACATGATCAGCACTATTTTGAATCCTACTCAACTAAGGCTGGTGAAAAGAGATAAAACAAAAGCCCAAATCCCTCTCTATCCCCTGAAAGCTCCAGCTGTTGAGCTGTCCTCGCTATGTGGGATAGACCTTATCTGAACTGCCAATTAACCAGCGCTCAGAAATTTGTGCACACAGAGCCCTGAAACTCTCAACACTTTTGACAGAGTGTATCAGAAGCCTTATGTGAGAATTGGTGGAACACAAAAACAGCTCCTCCACTTGTCTCTCACTTTTCGTCTATATTTGATGGCTGATGTTGGAACATGACTTTGCCATCAGTTTCTCTTGACTGCAGTCAGCCTGCAAAAGTGTCTTTGAAAGTTTTCTGTGACAATGTAGGTGCCAGATTTTAAGGGCTGAGGTACAAGCTTGCATCTTAAGTGACGTTTTGCAAGAGGAAAAAGTTTACTAATGGCGAATGTATAGCTTAAAACAATCCAGAAATAAGTGATCTGACAGAGGAAAGTTTGAAAAGAACCACTTAAGTTGACTAAATACTCCCATACAATCATTTCAGCGCTTTTTTTAGTGGTAAGAAAACTGTAATTGGAATGCGTGAACATTGCAGTTCCCACTGGAGAACTTCCTTAGAGCAAAGTTACATTTAGCAATAGTCTTTTATCAACACTGTGCTTCAGAAACAGCAAGTACAAATGCTAATAGGTTTTCCTTTCAAGGGACGATGTCTCATGGAACCACTAGCTCTGAAACCCACTAAATGAAACCAGCAGCAGAATTTAGATCCAGAAACAGACAAGACCTACTTTGGCATTGTCAAATTCTCCGTTTGTTATTTAATGAGGGGTCTTGTCAGAGGCGATCTAACAAAGCCCCAGCTCGGTTAAATATTTAGGTTTAGCCTATTTTAATGCCACCACTGATGCTGCTCCTCTAACATTTGGACTTTAGAGAGAGACGAGGCTCTGAAAGTTTTGAAGTTAACAGTCGACTATGATCTGACACTAGTAGAGGGCCAAAGAAGAAGAAATGAAACTCGAGAGATTACTGAATGCTTTTAACCTGAATTCAGCACATCCTGCAGCTCGGATTCACATTTTAATAAGAAAGAGGCTAGAAAGAGAGTTAAGGGGAACGATATCTTATGAGTTTTTCCGCTCTCTTTCATTATTACTATATTTTGTTATCATGAAAACATCCACTAGGAACTAATTGTTGGAAATAAGTTTGCATATGCACAAGTGGGCAGAGAATATGCCCTCCGAACACAGAATCAAAGCTTCGGCATAAATTGAGCAGACGTGGATGTTCAGCTGCGGGCACATAATAGTATACTTTGTGAAGAAATTAAAGTCTGAGGGAAAACTGAGAGAATCCAAAATGTCCCTGTATATAGGGGCAGGTCAATAAAAAAGGCCTGAACAAAAAAAGAATTAGAGGACACAAAGTTCAGAAAGCTTCAGTGCAATGTGACATTTTCTTGGTAATCTAGCCATTGATTTTTAGAAGACATGTGCAGTCCCTGTATTATGGAGGTTTATCATACTGTAGAAGACCTGATGGACTTTATATAATATAAAATACTGGTTGTCGATAATACTACAAATTCATGATGAACTAACAAGTTCATCAGTGCAAACTAGTGCTTGTGCATGTCTATTTTTCAAATAGTTTTTGAACTTTATTTTTAAGTTGGTTTAATGAAGGACCTTTCACATCCACAGAATCTTTTGTTTTTATTACACAAAGGGTTCTTTATAGTGGGAAAAAAAGTATTAAAGATTAGAGATTAATCTAATTATAAGATAATTAGATTATTAAAAAGAGAGAGAGAGAGAGAGAGAGATTTTTAAAAGTGATTTTAAGAACTGTTAGCTAAAAGGTTCTTTAAGGAACCAAAAATGGTTCTTTTAATGCATCGCTGCGAAAACCCTCTTTAGGAAGCTTTATTTTTAAGAGTGGAGGGGGACACTAACTAATGAAATATGTGTAATGAGTTTATTAATCAAGGAAAAATGAACGCGTCCCCTGAAAGGTTTGTTCTAACTGTGTCCATGTTGTATATGTTGGAAATCAAGATCATTCTCACTGGCTTAATATATATTTCTCAAACAAGCACATTGCCCACTTGCACAGAAGAAATCATCTCAGTGTAGTCCACAAATGCTATGTATCTGCAGCTTTAAGCTGCGTTCACACTAGCAGCTCGACTTTGTCGCTGCATGTCGCCAGGGGCTGGCGATGAGGTTGCTAGTGGGCGTTCTCACTACTGGTTGCCTTGACAGTGAATCATATTTCTTGCTGCTAAATACAAACATTTTGGAGGCAAAAGACTAAATATAATTGTGACGAGAGGGGCGGGGCCGAGAGCCGTGGGAACGGAGCAAGGCCGGTGGAGTAAATGCTAATGCGCGACACCTGCGCCACTCACCGGTCTCGAGGCCCACGGAGGAGCTCCGGAAGGATAAAAGGAGGAGTGACGACAGTGTTGGACGAGAGAGGACCATGCCTGGATTTTATTTTGTGTTTTGGTTCTGTTTGTGCGCGGCAGTCGTCCGTGAGGGGCTGTCGCGCTATTTTGTGTTTTAAATGTGAATTAAATCCGTACATACAAACAAAAATGAATGAGAAACAGAGCCTACTTTTTTTCCATTGCGTATGTTTATCTATAGCTGAGAGGAGAACGATCACATGAGCTCTGCCGTCTTCTTTCCTATTGGCTGTCGCTCCCGAAAGTCGCACTTCATTTGCATAAAGTTGAAGGATTCTGAACTTTGTCGCGTCACTGGACCGTCACTAACGGCCGCTGTCGTGCTTGTCGCCGAATATCACCAGCTCTCCATTGAAATGAATGGGATCGTGTCGCTTGTAGTGTGAATGGGGCCTTGGGGGTGTGCATTGGGGGGAAAAAATCCTACTCTTAATCAGAAATTTTGTCTAATTTTCCAGTTAATGTATCTAAAAAGCCTTGAAGAAAGATACATTTAATTGAGAATCAACATTACATAAGATATTAAAACTTTTTTTATAATATGTGTGTATTATGTCTTATTGAACAGATATTTCCATTTGCTTTAAGTGGAAAAGTGTGTGTGTGTGTGTGTGTGTGTGTGTGTTTGGGGGGGGGGGGGATCTTGCAGTGCAAGCAAGACTTAATATCGTATGCAAGTAAATCTATTATGTTTTGGGGAATTTTAAATAACTTTTAAATGATCTTTGACAATTAAAAGTCATTTTTGGCAGAGTGTCTATAAAATGCAGAACAGCATGTTTGTATTCAGTAAAGTTTAAAAATACTTTCAATACAGAGTTAAGTCATCATATATATCCCCAAATATTAGTTGAGCTACAGAAATTTCATTAAATTCAATACTGAATCATTGAAAGTTATATTCCAAAAAAAGAAGTTCCAATAACTAAAATGCACACTACACAGAAAGGCTGTCTGCCCATTAAACTATTTATGTGACTGAACTTAATTATAGATATTACTCTGCAGAAAACAATATCTGGATGAATTATAAACAAGTTGTTTGAAACTGCGATGATGCTACTAACAGTCTGACAAAGTTGAGAAAATAGGTCCACCTTTACAACCTATTTGCTGTCAGTTTCCCTGTCAGTCTGCAGTATCATTATTGCTAACAAAAACGGCACTAAATGAAATTTTCATTAATAGAAATAAAATTAACACTTGAAAAAAACAATACAAATATTAACAAAAATAAATGGAGAAAAAAATAAATATTTACAATAATAAAAATGCATGATCCAAGCTATATTACAGGCCAGATATACTAAAAATAAAATAAAAATAAATAAACAAACACTAGAAAACACTTTGTTATATCAAAAACTACATTTCTGCCACGGGATTAAAAAAATAATACATTACTGTCTAGTTTAGCATGGTAATGTACATGGCAATGTTAATGTGTTTGGTCTTGGAGGAATAGATCTGCTACGCTGCTGCAGCAGAGCAAGTACCGAGACTTGCTACTGCCAACACATCCACAGACATGCTGCTGTGAGCATGTACTGTAGGAAATACAGCTGCTGCTGCACATAAAACATATATGCAATAACACCATGTATAACATACATGAAATCACCCTGTAGCAGATCTATACAGGTGGAGCTGGGGAAGGCGGAGGGTTTCTAAAGCATGCTGCAACTGCTACAGCAAGCACTAGCCAAGTATTTGAATGTTGAGCAGCAAGCTCATTGGCTGCTGATGTGAAAAGTAATAAAGCTGTGTGAATAATGCTGTGATTATATCAGATTGAGTTAGAACCTATCGGCCTGCGCCATCTAGAATTTCATGACAGAACTTTGTATAAATAAAATAAAATAAAATTAATAATAGCCACTTTTTTATCTCGCAATTCTGACTTTTATTCTAGCAATTCTGAGACTCATGAGATACACAGTCACAATTACATTTAAAAAATAAATTAAAATATCCCATAGCGAAAACAAGCTTTCATTAACGTTAAATTATTAATTCAAACCTATCATGACCCTGAGTCCTTCTTTACACTTTATTCCCCTGAAAAAAAAGATGTTCAACAGAGCCAAAAAAGGAACCACAGATGGACTAAAATGACAGCCACAGGCACACTGTGGAGGAGTGGAGGAAGGTAGAGGTTTTGTTTGAGGAACCGTAATAAATCATCTGATGGATTGCAGTTTGCCATGTCTGAGTAACTGTAAATTGTGGCTGTCATTCAATATAATATTGCTGTGCAAAGGCTACTGGAAGGCCTCTTGGACACGCCTTGGGAGGAAGACGAGGCTGACAAGGAAGATGAAGAGCAAAATGATGTTCACCAGGCAGAACTGAGTAGCACACATTCACTCCAACCTCTGCAAAAAACACTTCACTGCCTACACACTGTGTGTATGGGACAAATAAAGACTTTTCTACCCCATATATTTATTCATTTATACTGAAATTGAGGTAAGAAAGCCAGGATAGTTCCAAATGTATTTTTTATGAGGTGGAATTGGGGGAAGATCTATTTGCGTTGCATTTTACAGTCTAAGGAGTGCTCTGGGGGTCTTGTAGAAGGTATCAGCATGTAGCAGAACTGTTGATCTCTGGTTTAGCATTTCATTACATCTTTTGGACACATTTTCACAATTCAATCGTCCCATCTTTTAGGATTTCCAATAGCCCAGCCATACACACTGGTGGCCAAATCTGTATGTAGAAGATCAAAATAAACTCTCAACCACAATATCCGCCTTTGTACTTTTGTGAAAACAAACAAATATGAGGTTTCTGAGGTTGGTCTCAACTCTGACTCCTACCATGGAATCAAAATCCTGTGCCTGCCCATGGTCACGTAATACATTCAATACTTCATCAAACAAGTCCACCCCCATCTGGCCTCCATGATCAATCTCAACTGGACACCTTGCCCCCCTTGTCTACAAATGAAGAGCTTGTGCAACCTCTCAATGTTTACTTCTCAGCTGTAGAAACAACAGGAACAACCGTGAGTAGAGTTAGCACTAGTTATATTCAGACTAGCATCAAAATTCTCTCCAAAAGGTAAGAAATGCAAATATTAAAAGATGTCTCACTCTGTTTTAAGGCAGCATCACATATCCTCCACAGACAATTCTAGAATGCATTACAACAAGCTCAGTGCATTAATAAATATAAAATGGTGGACCAGGTAAAATAAATATTGATTATTAGCTATGCATAATATACAGTCAGCTAATGAATTTTGCAAAAAAACTTAAAAGTCCAAAAATGTCCAAGTATGCTAACACATACAAGGAATTTGTCTTGGTGACAGAAGCTTCCAGTGCACAGACAAAATGACAGTGACAAAACACAGATGATAATAATAAAAATACATTTTAAATAACCGACAGTAAAATTCAGTGATGCTAACTACTTTTTTTTTTCTCAAATGTGGACGCTTTGAATTGAAAACAATGGTATCATTTACAGGATTCATGTAATTCCTAACTGAATGTGATGAGGCAAAAGTTCAAAATAGTTTATGCCCCACTGACAGTCAAGTTTAGGACATTCTGTCACAATTCTCGGGAGGCAAGGAGCGAGGAACGAGGAAACACGGAGATACTTCAATTCACAGTCTTTAATGATCACACGGGGAACGTAGGAGACACAGGAACACATGGAATGACTTTTGAGGACCGACAAACACTAACTGAAAGAACTGGGGCTTTTAAACACTGGGTGATTGGGAAAACACAGGTGCAAGGAATGACTAATTAAAGGGAACACAGCACACCTGGGGAGGCAAAACACAACACAAAGAGTCCAGGGGCGTGACAACTACCTATATCAATATCAATATCAATATTATTACCTATATCAATATCGATATTATTACCTACACTGTAAAAAAAAATCTTAATTTTACAGAAAATAACTGTGATTTTTTTTCAGGTTGTTTTCTTTTATTTTGAATTGCAGTCAAAACTCCCCCCTCTCGGAAGGTGCGTCCTCACACCGTAGAAACAACATGGGTGGGAACTAGGGAGGAGGCTCAGGAGGAGGACGGACACCCGGGAGGGGGCCGGCGGACAGATTCCAGGGAGGAGACGACACATGGAATGACGTTTGAGGACCGACAAACACTAACTGAAAGGACTGGGGCTTTTAAACACTGGGTGATTGGGAAAACACAGGTGCAAGGAATGACTAATTAAAGGGAACACAGCACACCTGGGGAGGCAAAACACAACACAAAGAGTCCAGGGGCATGACACATTCATTCAATACTTTTTTTTAAAAATCGTATGTTTTCGTACAAAATCACCACCTATAGCTTTGTTTTAGCATAAGTTCGGATTGCTTGTTCTGACTTTTTCCTCAAAGTTTCTTTGGCAACAACGATTTCCTAATAACTAATACTGTAACTATAAATATAAAATGCTCAAGAGTCAACTCACAACTCATTGCAGTAAATGAACGAGACTGTGACTGGTATTTTGCTATATTTTAGCTCAGAGGTAATTAAAATCGAAATGGTTTGCCTTATTGTAAAATTAAGTTATTAAATAATTGTATGACAATGTTTTGGCCTGGTTCAGTCACCAGCAGACACACATTTCTGGAATAACCCCTCACACATATGCTTCAAGCTTTATTAGCGGCCATAACCAAGGTGATGCTAACATGATTTCAGTACACCTACAACTCTGGGCCTTTAACAGCCACTGACATTAATAAAATGGCACATTTGTTTTTTATACAAACATGACACGGAAAGGAAAATGTGGCCATTAGGGGGTCTAAACTGCACAATACTATCCAGGGTAGCGAGTAAACAGCCTAGACGAGAAACATGGCATGTGGGTGGATGCTTTGAAAGAGAAAAAAATTTAGTTTTTTTCTTTCACCATAATGTCAGCTGTGTTTCCTCCCTTCAGCAACAGCTTCAAACGCGCTCAGTTTCACTTGCGTTCACTTTGTAGCTCTCCCTCATTCCTTTCTGTGGGCTGTGAGAATAATTTAGTCAATACATTAGCGCCACAGCTAGCCGGCCCTGCGCATAAGGTCCTGTTGAAGCCGTGAGCGATATTAGCCAATATCGATGCAGCCCAGCAGTCTTTGGAGAGCCAGAGTTAATGACCAATAACCTGCAGGTGGTCTCACACCACTTTTTTCCTATTCATTTTTTCCCCTCGTTTTCGACATGTATTGGATGTCCTTAAAAGGACCATTTTAATTAACTTGACAAATTAACTTTCCTCTTTCAATCGCATCCAAAGTAATGTGATGTTCCAAAAATCACAGCATATGCTAACAGGGATACGTGAAATGAGAAGTGACGTATTTGATCAGTGAGAATTTACATAAAACATGGACAAAAATGCATTGAATAAACTGAAAAACAATCATGTTTTCATGAGAATGACTTTGTTTGCAGTCCCTACAGTGTGCAAATACACACTGTAAAAACAGCAGCATAAAATACATCAAAGTAAACACCATTATTTGATGCCTGAGTACTTTTTCCCCATTTTATTCACCATACAGATACAACTAATTTTGCTGTTGGCTTCGATGCACACCTCTGCTAAATTGCAAATGAAAATTAATTGCATTTATTCATGTATTATCACCGATTCTGAGACCCCAAACATAAGTAATTAAAGCTTTTCAAAGAATGTTTAAAGCAAGAGTTTTAAGTTGAAGATTTCTATATAATCAATTCATAATATTAGGAAAAGACAGTTTAGCAGATTGTTCAGTTAAGCAAAAACACTTTAAAAATGTATACAGTATACTGTAAAAAAAATAAAAAGTATACAGCTGGTATTTGATACCAGTGTACTCTACACTGTTTCCTTTTATTTACAGATATTTACAGATGTTGTAATAACTTGATGAATTATACAATGCATATTTGCTATATGGAAACTGTAAAAGAAACAGAATTACTTTAAAATGTCATTCTGATTTAAGCCCCACCCATATTTGAATACAGCTACACTGGCTTTGCTGCACACCCCTACTAAAAAGCTTAACAAATGCAACACTTCTCACACAGATCATTTAAATGGGTCATATGATGCGATTTCAAGTTTCCCTTTCTCTTTGGAGTGTTACAAGCTGTTCGTGAATAGATAAGATCCCTAAAGTTGCAAAGGCTAAAGTCTGCTGTGTGTCTTCCAAAAGAGGACACGACTAGAAATCAGTGGTTAAGTTGTATTTACAACACTGTTCCAGAACAGTTCAACCCAAATATTCAGATGTGTGCAGTGCATTTTATGGAGGACTGTTTCCTGATGCTGGAAGAGTAGACTACAATGCCGGCTGTTCTGACTCACAGTCTGTAAGTACGTTTTCATATTTAAAGAATTTGCCACTGATGATTCAAACGCGAGTTTTGAGCAGTGTAGAGTAGCGCTTGTTGTTTGTCATTCCTCCAATCACAAATGCAGACATGGTTTTATGTTTACGCGGCGCGATGCAACGCAACGCGTAAAAAGACAGTATAAGTAATTATAATCCGTAATTATGTCCCCACTGGATGCAACAAATGCCTTGTTTATAATGGCTTTTATTGTTTTTGTCTCGTCGCTCCAGCGGGACACGGCATCACAGTATGGTAAGGGGCGTAACATTTCCGTCACTTTAAAGTTGAATTTTTGTATATCATTTTCATAAGATTAGTAAAACTCACAGAAGGATTCTTCAATAAAAAGCACTTCAGGGATTCTCACATCTCAATCAGAACATGTGGGTTAAAGACACTAAATGTTTAAGGATACTAAATATCTTTAAATATCAGAGTTTGTGGATAAGAACCTTTTGCTTTTGATACATGAGTTGAAAGTTACATATGCCGAAATGGAAAATGCTTGATGCTGCCTGTGTATTGATCCTCAGTACAGCTTCCCACAGTTGGCCTGAGGATGGGCCTGAAATGAAAGACTTTAGACACTCGGTCAGATCCAGTGCCAAGTGTTCCCAGCCTTGTCCTGTGCCAAGTCAGGAATACTAATTGGCCTCTTTTGCCCACTAATAGAAAGAGGGAACGTCTAGGCGTAGAGATCACTGATTAGTTTGACTCGGGGCTTCACGCTTTGTCCGATGTTGTTCCTACCTACACTTTGCACTTTTGAGGAGTTCACAAAATGCACAATGAATACTTAATAACGGTACTGACACAGAATTTGCACCGAAACCCTCTGTATTCAACTCTGGAAGATCATTTTCAGTGTTCAATAATGCTCATGAAATCTGACAGCTCGATAGTTCATATCCAGATATTATGGTGAATTATTACACTTATTCATTTTTGCATTCTGTATGCATTATTCACTCCATTCCTAAGAGAAATATTAGCTAGAATGTTTCTTCTTATATATTCACACTTGAAATGCATTACATCAACATATCTCGCTGACTGATGCCTGTCTCACACTCACACACAGGAGTAAAGTAATATTTGATTGCCACCTTTGTTATGAAAAAAATATATATCATCAAACACAAAACACAATTTCCAGAACCTGTAGTGCATACCCTACTGGTGAATCTCGAGCTAAATGAATCATAGCACAGCGAGAAGAGAGGATGATGGTGCCGTGGAGGCGGGATTCATCTCTGTGGGGTCTCTGGTGCAATTAATGATGTGCTGATATATTTATTTAGGTCTCATTAGAATCCAACCCCTGAGGAGCACATCCTGTCTCTGAGAACCCTCCCACTGGAGAGTACATTTTGTTTGGGCAACATAACAAAGGATAAATTAAGCATAACCAACACGCCCTCGAAGTGCCGAGAGTGCTGTGTTCAGAACATTCTGTAAATATGAGTTGTAATATAATATGAAAAAAAAAACATTGAAATGTTTTGTTTGGGCAACATAACAAAGGATAAATTAAGCATAACCAACACGCCCTCGAAGTGCAGAGCGTGCTGTGAATATGAGTTGTAATATAATATGGAAAAAAAAACATTAAAATGTTATTTCTGCAAACCCGCATGCATCTTATCTTATGCTAAACGGGTTTCATCAAATTAAGTATAAAATGAAAAAAAAAATCACTAAATAGTTTGATTATTAATTGTAATAATCCAAATGAATGTCATGCAAAAATAATGCTTTGTTTGTTTGTTTATTTTTTGGATGAAATTCAAAACAGACAGTGATGCCATAAATTAATACTGTAATACAGCATTTACAGTACAATGTAACAAAAATATATATTTCAAATAAATGCTGTTCATTTCAACTTTCTATTCATCAAAGAATCCTGAAAAAAAAAAAACTTTTCCAGCTTCCACAAAAATTATTTCAACATTGATAATAATAAGAAATGTTTATTTATATTCCAAATCAGCATATTAAATTGATTTCTGAAGGATCATGTGACACTGAAGACTGAAGTAATGGCTGCTGAAAATTCAGCTTTGCCATGACAGGAATGAATGAATGAATTTAATTAGGTAATCAAAAGAGACTTCTTTCAAAAACATTTTAAAAACCTTACCGATCCCAAACTTTTGAACAGTAAACACCTAAAATATAACCATTATGTTGCAACACTGGAATTTCCTTGTTTTATGATTTAGATATTTACAGAATTTAATGGAATTAATGATTTATTTCTCAGCATTTAGACTATATCCTGATGAAATACATTCAGAAAAGAGAGAGAGAAAAAAAATATTTTAGGAACTTGACATTTTTGCATCATTGATTATGTTACCCCGTTAGAAATGTTCAGAACCACAGGAAAAAAAAAAAAAAAAGTCCAGTCTCACACCTTGCATCATTGATTATGTTACCCCGTTAGAAATGTTCAGAACCACAGGAAAAAAAAAAAAAAAATGTCAGTGCTACGACTAGGCAGATCAAAGCAAGCTGCTACTGAACACTTCTATAGTGGCCAGATCTTTTTTAGGAGGAGATTATGAAACATCACGGCCTCACTGTTATTTAAACTCACAACCTTTTGAATCAACATCATGCATTATAAAACAAACAAAAACAACATCCTTCAGCCTTACAGCTTTTCAAAGTACAAAGGGGAAATCATGTGCAGATGTCCAACTGTGAAATAATGTTTTTGAATCCCTTTCTAAAGCCTACGCAAATGCATTTAAATAAGCCTAACATATTTAACTGATATATCATATTACATCTGAAGTATAATATTAATGGTAATCCTTCATATTGGAATATGTAAGACACATTTTCTTGCCTTTGAATCTTCTGATATGTCAACATTTTATTAAGAGCTTAAAACAACAGAATTTGATTAAAGGGATTTGAAACACAATGGGCCTCATTTATCAATCTAACGTAGAAACGAGCGCAGATCCGTGCGCACAAATCAACTTACGACAGAGTTCACGTGTGATTCATGAAACATTCGTATGCCGGCAATCTCATCGTATGAATGATCGCACGTTGATAAATGTGACGGTAGAAAACAATCGTCATTTGAATATCACGCCCATAAAAACACCCTGGTTTAGAAGAGTTTACGACACGGAGAAACGAAACGCAGCCAAAAAGAGGAAGTAATCTCATGAAAGAGAAATTGATCTTACTCCAAAAACACCCATTAACCTTGTAATTGAAAACAATTAGGCTACATTAATTTATGTAATTTATATGTATATTAAAATAAACATAAACAGCCTATTTAGTTCCCCTCACTCTACAACAAATATTTTAAATTTAACGGTATTCAGAACAGAACAAGAATGAAAAATAAGTAGTTATAAAATTATATATTAAACTATAAAATAAAACACAAATCAGGCTATAAACATCATACAAATGTCAAGCAAATCTGAAACGGCATTGGGCTCACGAGCCGGTCTTATACTACAAGAATCCAAATGTTTAAATTTTTGCCATATTTGTAACATTTGTTTGCATAACTATTATTCATTATGCAGCCTAAACACGGCTTTATACTTCACTCATGTTCTAATATCCGTGTAAAATCCTTCACATGCGCAAAAATGTTTGTTTGGGTTGCATGATGTGACGATTGAATCCTCGTGGTCTTGTTTACGCTGCTATTCACGCATATAAAGCTATAGCCCTGTATAAAACCAAAAAAAAAAAAAACTCTAATCTTACTGGTTAACGATCGACTAATGAGCTTCATTTGATGGTCAGGAAAATAAAAATTTTCAAAATAAAAAAACAAAATGCTGTCATTCTACAATTCTCAACCGTATTTACTATGCTGCGCGCAAGTTCAGGTAACTCAAAAACTTGCGTACACGAGCTGAGACCAGACGTGAGATTTGATCGTAGCCACCGCTTACGTCCATATTGATCAATTCCAAGTTTTGCGTTGAAACGACCGTACGCCCAGTTTTCTGTCATACGTTCCTTTCGTACATGAGGCCCAATGACTCTTATTTCCATAGAGACATCACAGAGTTGTCTCCAGCATAATAAGTCCTCCATTAACAAGAACTCAAATTTATGAGCACAAATAATTTCTCCCAAAATCTCTTCATAATGAGTTTAAAACTTGCTGTTATGAGAAATGCCTCCAGGGAAGATTCTTCAAAAGAAAAGTGCTGTGAACTAACATTAACTGTGTTGTTTTACTGGTTCTTGTGACCTCCATTGTAATAAAGAATGTTTTAAGCAAGTGTTATAAATAATAAAATAATAATGTATTAATTATAAAATTATTTATTTGTTTGTTTTTGTCACATTTTTATTCTTTTTAAATGTTTAAAAATCCTAAAACTTTGCCGTCCAGTTTTAAATTTGATTTCAGTCTCATATGTTTGAATTTCACAGTGCTACAAGGTGTACTGATGTTTATTTAAAATCCATGTGGAACAAGTCACCAAGCTCAAGGGCTCGTAATATTAGATTTCACTAAAGAGATTTCCACTAATCAATGATCTTTAAGATGGAGAAATAAACACGAGCGCAAACACTTGAAAAGCAACAACAGCAATTTATGCTTCTTTACTCGTTGCAATATTGTGTGCTTTCTTTGAAAAATCACAGGACCTTTAGCTAGAGAGGTGGAGATCCTTCACAGTTTCATCTTCCTCATCTCTCCAGGGACACCCTGGCCTTTATATCACCCACAATAACCACCAAGAGTCAACAGATAAGCATGTCATCAAAGCCTTGCTAACACGGCCCAGCCGCAAGGATCTTAGTGCCGCTATCCGCTTGATCACGTTCACAGAGCTAATGCCGGGCTATCAGCAGCAGAGCAAAGAAGCCTACCATTATAAAGAGCTGAGCACTTCAGATAAGAGAATACGACCAGAGTCAAAGCAAAGATTCAAATTCAAAGCAGTCACAATGTTAACAATGAAAGTACACATGCATTTAAAGAATTTCTGATTAAGGAAACTGTGCTTGTTGGTACACTTGACCACTGTGCAGTTCTGCTATGCAAAGTTGCCGTCATTCATATGATATATTGTTGATCAACATCTCGCTCCATATGAATCAGACCTCCTGCCGTGCTTTTCCCATTTAATGCCTCTCACCTTCCTTGTTCCTTTTTCAGCCTGGTAGCTTTTTCTCTTGTGTGTCCTCATCCTATTCTAGAATCTTCCCTATCGCCCTGCGCTCTGTTCTCACTCATGAGGGAGAACCTTCCTTCTGTGACCCATTTCAAGGAACATTTTCCCGTGCCTGAGGAGGATTTGGGAGTGACCGGCCAGTCTCTAAGAGGGTGCGTATGGCATGACTGACTTTTAATGCAGCATTATAATTGATGTGCGCATATCTCTCTGAGGGACCAGATCTGGTTTGGCAGGAGAGAAAGAGAGAGAGAGAATTTTGCCATAGAGCTGCACTTTGAAATGCGCAACAGAATATCATGTATTCACATTAATTCCGCTGACTCACAATCGCTGTTTCATTTTAAATTAAAGCCTGAAATCTGAACAAAATGAGTTATTTGGATTCTCATTTTAGTCTTAATGAAAACATGTCTAAAGGCTCAAACGGTTCATCGGACCATCTTTGCTCACTTAAATGAAGCAAAAGAGGGAATCATGCTTGTAATCATAAAGTCCTGATTGAGACATAAAATATTAAAAATATATTTGATAAAGTTTGCAAGAGTGCCAAGTATTCCAGGTGGGGTTATAAACTGAGCAGGGGAAAAAATCCTAACAAAAATGATTGAATTTATCATCATGTCCATATCTGAAGGATGTGACATCTGCGTATCTGAGAGCTAGAACCTGTCAAGTGTAGCCAAGAGCTTTAGTGGGGTCTATGAGCATTTTATCCTCTCTGTGATGGAGGATAGAAGACGAGATGTTCCTTCTCAAGGTCACAGACAGAAGTGGAACAATCTGATTTTCAGAACAAGAGATTTAACGTTAGTATAAAAACCAGACTGGTGCCATTTACTTTCTTAATAGACATTCCCCGTCTTATTGTGAATAATTGGTGCATGTTATTCCAAAGAAAAGAAAAAAAAGTTTGGTAACACTTTAGTATGGAGACCAATTTTCACTATTAACTAGTTGCTTATTAGAATGCCTATTATTAATACTTTGGCTGTTTATTAGTACTTAAAAAGCACATATTCTGCATGACCATATTCTACATCCCTAATCCTACCCCATACCTAAACTTAACAACTACCTTATTAACTATTAAGAAGCAGCAAATTACTCAGGCAAAAGTCATAGTTAATGATTTGTAATAGTGAGAATTGGACCTTAAAGTGCGAACAAATGTTTTTATAATCAAACTTATTCTGCCCCTGAAACAACTTTCCTGTTCAGCTGATATAACCACGTCCTTCCCACCAGCCATCTGTTGAAACTACTTTTCACTATGCAGTCAATTAACACTGGATAAGGTCAAGTCCACCTGACATTTTTTTCTCTAATTGAATACGCTATTTCTCTTAGAAGAATGTCACATTGACTTGAAAAAAACAATGAAACTAAACCACAGTTTAATCAATATACTCTTAAAAGAAGATCATAGAAGATTACATTGCACAAATGGTTCTTAAAATGAAACAGGTCTTCACACTAAGAAACAAACAGCTCTTTTAAGATTCTTTGAGGAACCTAAAATGGTTCTTCTATGGCATCACTGTGAAACCCCCCATTCGAAACCTTTATTAAAATCGAGTCTATAATTTAGCTTTAGTAAAGCTTATGTTTTGAAGTGATATGCACACCAAAAAAAAATGGATTTACAAAAGGACCAATTAGACTTCAATAAAACAAAAACCTGGTTTTCATGGTGCAGGTTTGTGCTAAGGCTTTGTCAAATTTGCTCTGCTTAGCAATCAGGCTCATAATGCGAAATGAATGTATAAATTCTGTGAAAGGGTGTGAGATATAAAACCAAAAGGGAATAAAATTCAATGACAACAACAAAATTGAAGACTTAAGTCACTAAAAGCCTTATAATAAATGAATACATGTATAAAAATATATAATTTAAAAAAAGGGAAAAAGCAGTACAAAGTGGTCAGACAACGATATTATGGCAGACTAGAGGATTTGTTTAGGAGAGCCGACCCTTTATCAGCATACAGAGCACAACTTAACACTGACCTTATAGTCTATATAGTGCCGTCTGAGTGATCCGCATAGCTGAGATTTCCTATCTTACACTATATCCTTCACAAATCCTCAGACATAACACTCTACTCTCTAATGGAGTCTTATGAAACCTGTCAAGAATATCTCTGGGTCATATTTCACTACAAAATAAAAAGAGAAATACGATAGTATATTTTGCTTAAAGAAAAAGAAGTCTATTTTAGGACAAATAAGATTTTTTGCAATGTGACATGCACGACACTTCTCATTAATGTAAAGCACAAAATAATGATATTATTTAAATTCTATCATGGTTTGTTGTACTGGAATTAATGCTGCATTGATGCAGATTACTATTTTTTTTTTATATATATATATTCTATCAAAAGTAATGGGAAACTAATGCGAATCATCATTTTTGGGGAGAATTTACTCGTAATGTCTCTATGCATTATGACAATGAGAATTTGGAGGAAATTGTTCCTAATGGGCTTTATTTTCTTGTCTTCCCTACATTCATTTTTTGAATTTGGGATGAAAAGTGACCTGGACATATTTTTGTGATATTCACCCTAATAGCCTGAACAGCCAGAAACGAGGAATGAAGACTATCTTTCCTGTCAAGCACCACAGCTCAAGGGTGAAGTATTCCAACTAAAGCAGAAAAAAAAATGAAATTGTAAAATCTTTCATGCCTTGTATGTGTAATTATAGATAGAGCGGATGTGCAGATAGTGCATAGGGAAAGGGGGGGAAAAAACACAGATTAGCTGGATAAAAAATATTGATTTTCCACTTGAGTTGCATCTAGAGGCAAAAACAAACTTATTATCTAGATGTTGGAACAAATACAGAAGCCTGAGAGACAGAAGGAGAGAGAGGTAAGTCCATGTGAGTGGTCACTTCTGTAGTTGCATACATGCTGAACACACTTTGACTGTATCTCTATGCGCTAACATGTAAACACAGACTCACACTTACCCGTGCGCAAATGCGGAGTATGCAGAACGGAGCGTTTCTGGCTGGCTGCATCAGCTTTCCCATGCCGACGGTGTGCATCGATGCTGGAAATGATAGCTCCATTGCTCCTGTGTATTTGCAAAATCTCCATATGTTCATCAGGCCTGGCACAGTCGTTCATTTCCCTTCAGATACAGATCACATTATCAGCCAGCAGATCTGTGCATTGGGCTGATGTTACAGGAGATTTTGGAAGATATATGTTTGTCCTTGAGTTCCTGCAGCCAAATATTGCTTACAACTCTTTTTCTTTTTTTAGGCCACAGTCAATAGTTTGACGCTATCAACAATACCAGGTCAATCTCATGAAAACATGTCCAGGTAATATTTAACCTTGAAAACTAAACTCGTGCAAATTTAAGTAAACTAATCTAAACTAAACGAATCATTTTTTTAAAAATATATAAATATATACAAATGTCCCATTACTGTAATGTAAAAAAATTGTATATTAATTAAAGGGATAGTTCACCCGAAAATGAAAATTAACCCATGATTTACTCACCCTCAGGGCATGCTAGGCGTATCTGACATTCCTCTTTCAGACGAACTCAATCACAGTTATATTTAAAATAGTCCTGGCTCTTCCAAGCTGTATAATGGCAGTGAATGGTGTCCCTGTTTTTGAAGCCTAAAAAACTGCATCCATCCATCATAAAACTAGTGACGTGACATGTGGCCAAGTATGGTGACACATACTCGGAATTAGTGCTCTGCATTTACCCATCCAAAGTGCACACACACAGCAGTGAAAACACACACACCGTGAACACACACCCGGAGCAGTGGGCAGCCATTTATGCTGCGGCGCCCGGGGAGCAGTTGGGGGTTCGGTGCCTTGCTCAAGATCACCTCAGTCGTGGTATTGAAGGTGGGAGAGAGCCTGTACATTCACTCCCCAC
>NW_015635022.1:315503-317057 GCF_001515625.1 Sinocyclocheilus rhinocerous
TTTTTTTGCTGTAACCACTTTGCTGGTAACATTATTTATTATTAGTGTTTTCAATGTAAGATTCACCAACCCCTAAACATCACATACAAAAAGTGAGCTGTGATTTGGCTATGTTAGTGCACATTTTTAGTTAGTTTTCTTTAAAACGCTTTATTTTAGTCACTTTTTTTCCTGCTAGTTTTCATCTTTGTAATAGGCAAAAAAAAGACTAAGAGTTATTCAGATGACTCAGGCCTAATTTTTCGTGCACATGTACATGATCTCAAGCTGTGTCATTCATTTGGAGTCGGACTGTATTTGTAGTAATCTGGTCTCTTTTTTTTTTCTGTTTGTCTAATTGCACATCATCTTTCATCAGTTCCTTTCTTATTCTTTGTATGTTTCATGTTTATTTCCATACTCTCAGTACCTGCTTTTGATTATTCACTTGGAAGATGCGAATAATGTTGGCCGACATATTTGAAAAATAATCTTAAATCTCTTTTGTTACAAAGGGAACGGCGGACGGGCGTATCCGCATTCAGACGAACCACAGTGGCCCAAAGCAAAAAAGCTAAATTAGCGTAATGAAATATTTCACCGGTTTGCATGGGATGTGACAGTAAATGGTTATCACTCTCTCTTTTCATCCTGATGATTTTTTGTAATGGCAAACAGGTCTCCACTTCTCTTTTTTTTTTTTTTTTTTTTAAACTACTCCACACGGCTCCGTGGTGTTAATAAAGGCCTTCTGAAGCGAAACAATGCGTTAGTGTAAGAAAAATATCGATTTTTAAAAATGTATAAACCATAATCTCCAGCTTCACCCGGTCGCTCAAGCAGGCGCTTTCACGACAAGACGTTCGAGCGTATGACGTAGGCGTAGTGGAAGGTGCCTACGGAAGAGACAGGACAATTTTAAATATAACTGCGATTGTGTTCGTCTGAAAGAGGAATGTCAGATAGGCCTGGGATGCCCTGAGGGTGAGTAAATCATGGGCTAATTTTCATTTTTGGGTGAACTATCCTTTTAAACTTACATATTTACACATCATGACATTATTATACTACCTTAAAAGTATGCTATTTATGCTAACATTTTTGCATTGTGGTTATCAGAACTGGGGCAGAAAAAGAACATAACTGTCATTAAATGGTAAAAAAAATAAAAAAACAGAAAAGCTACTGTTAATTTTCTGCCAGGACATTTCCATTAACCATAAAACACAACACGATGAAGTGCACAATACAAAATACAGGTAAAACACTAAAAAAGAAAAGAAAAAAAGAACATTTATTTTATATTAATACAGTACCTTGTGCCCTATTTTTACAGATTTTTTTTTTTGGGAGGGGGGCTTAATATTTTTCATGTATTTATATTTAAATGTATGCTTTATGCAAATGCTTTTATTCAACACAAAAACAATTTTAAAAACTGTCCCTTATGCCACAACAATTTTCTGACCTACTGTTGAGCTACAGTAATAGTATAAAACAAGAAAAAAAATAAATAAATAATAATATATATATATATACAGTATCTCACAGAAGTGAGTACACCCCTCACATTAT
>NW_015635022.1:319428-337802 GCF_001515625.1 Sinocyclocheilus rhinocerous
AACTACTCCACACGGCTCCGGGGTGTTAATAAAGGCCTTCTGAAGCAAAACGATGCGTTAGTGTAAGAAAAATATCGATTTTTAAAAATGTATAAACCATAATCTCCAGCTTCACCCGGTCGCTCAAGCAGGCGCTTTCACGACAAGACGTTCGAGCGTATGACGTAGGCGTAGTGGAAGGTGCCTACGGAAGAGACAGGACAATTTTAAATATAACTGCGATTGTGTTCGTCTGAAAGAGGAATGTCAGATAGGCCTGGGATGCCCTGAGGGTGAGTAAATCATGGGCTAATTTTCATTTTTGGGTGAACTATCCTTTTAAACTTACATATTTACACATCATGACATTATTATACTACCTTAAAAGTATGCTATTTATGCTAACATTTTTGCATTGTGGTTATCAGAACTGGGGCAGAAAAAGAACATAACTGTCATTAAATGGTAAAAAAAATAAAAAAACAGAAAAGCTACTGTTAATTTTCTGCCAGGACATTTCCATTAACCATAAAACACAACACGATGAAGTGCACAATACAAAATACAGGTAAAACACTAAAAAAGAAAAGAAAAAAAGAACATTTATTTTATATTAATACAGTACCTTGTGCCCTATTTTTACAGATTTTTTTTTTTGGGAGGGGGGCTTAATATTTTTCATGTATTTATATTTAAATGTATGCTTTATGCAAATGCTTTTATTCAACACAAAAACAATTTTAAAAACTGTCCCTTATGCCACAACAATTTTCTGACCTACTGTTGAGCTACAGTAATAGTATAAAACAAGAAAAAAAATAAATAAATAATAATATATATATCTATCATATTTGCAGGAAGGATGGACATTTTGGTCATTTTACTCCGGTACTAAACCAATTGTTAAACACAGGTTAAGGACAGGGAGTTGGATTCTGTCAAACTGTTCTACGTACAGCTAGAAGTTGTTAGCTGGTGCATTGGTTTACACTTAAAAATAAAAAAAATGTAAAAGCACTTTTAGAAATGTTTTTTTTTTTTTTTTTTTTAAGTTAAAAATAAGCAGGACATGCTTTTAACATGAGGTTGACTCCTGTGTTAACCAAGAGTCAACCTGTTGATTTGGTGACATGCAGCTCATACGACTATTTCCACATTAGGATACTTGAATCAAGCTTTTACATAATCTGTTTCAGGGAAGCATTACTGATGATTTAGATGCACATCTAGGTCACATCTTTGTCTTAAAAAAAAAGAGAGAGGTGTATTTTCGTGAATTGGTGTTCTTCCCATGGGAAGGATCTTCAGAGATGTAGCATCGAATCTGCTATCCTTCCATCTTGAGGGCCTGGACAGGTGCCTGTCTGTGTCTACACTCAAGGTCTAAGTGGCCGCTATTGCAGCAAACCATGTCACTGTAGATTGCAGATCGGTGGGGAAGCACGATCTGGTTATCAGATTCCTAGGAGGTTGAATCATCCAAGGCTGTGACTCATCCCCTCTTGGGATCTCTCAATGGACCTTCAGGCCTTACAAAGAGATCAGTTTGAGCCCCTTTAGTCAGTTGGACTTAGTGCCCTCTCTATGAAGACGGTCTTCCTGACTGTGTTCACTTCTAACAGGGTGGGGGATCTTCAAGCCCTCTCTGTTAACGAATCATGCCTAGAATTCGGGCCGGCAAACTCACTTTCTACTGAGACCCAGGCCTGGAAATGTGCCCAAGGTTCCCACCACTCTTTTTAGAGATCAGGTGGTAACCTTTCAAGCTATCCCCCGCAGGAGGGGGACCCTGACCTGTCTCTGTTGTGCCGGGTGTGACCCCTATGCGTCTATTTGGAATGCACACAGAGTTTCAGACTGTCTGAACAGCCCCCAACTGCTCCCCGGGCGCTGCAGCAAAAAAAATGGCTGCCCACTGCTCCGGGTGTATGTTCACGGTGTGTGTGTGTTCACTGCTGTGTGTGTGCACTTTGGATGGGATAAATGCAGAGCACTAATTCCAAGTATGGGTCACCATACTTGGCCACATGTCACGTCACTCTTTGCCTGCTTCGGAGGACAGCAGAAAGGGAATACTGTCTCCAAACAAAGGATCTCCCACTGGATTGTGGCTGTGATCCTTACAACCTATCAGGGCAGAGGCTTACCATACCCACTGGGAGTGAGGGCACACTCAACCAGGGGCATTGCTGCTTCGTTAGCTTTAGCAAATCGTGCCTCATTAACGGACATTTGAAGAGCTGCAGATTGGGCTACACCTAATACATCTGCCAGATTCTACATTCTGCGAATGGAGCTAGTTTCATCCAGAGTTTTGAGCACTATATCTTGAACTCAGGTGGCTGGTAGGGTGTAGAGCTTGCATTTAGCACCTTCCCCTGTCTGAGGTGATAATGTGCGCTTATTGAGTCCAGTTCAGTTCCTTCTTATGAACCCTGGACTACCCTTCCATCACTCAAGCACTCTCTTACATAGCTGAGTTTAGCGGAGGAACTCGTTATAAGAATCCATTACAAGTAAACCTCGAGTGAACTCTCATAATAGATTAGTGCTCCATATATTGTGGCTCCGTGTGGCAGCCCCATATGTGTATTAGTCTACTGCTCTGTTCCGAATAGGATTCAGTGTTTTCCCTAGACAGACAGTCGGTCTGTCGCTTGTTTCTGTGCTTGGTAGTTCTCCCCTTATGCAGAGCCCACCACAAAAACCTTACCTCTGTAGTACTCCCTTTTAGTGAGTCCATAGGATGTATCTCCACATGTTACCTCCCCTTTGGGTAGGATGTGGTCTCCGTAGTGTTCTTTTCCCACTTGGGAAAATGAACGCTTCCCCAATGTTACAAACAGGACTTTTCAAATGCTATTTATTCTTGTTTTTCTCAGAATGAGAAAAGGCTCTGGCTGGAGGTGACCTCTGCCTTAAATGGCGGCTCTCCCGGATGTTGGAGAGTGAAGTCTTGGACGTTGGAAGGTTACGAGGGAGGTGAAATCCATTTGGTCGTGGCATGCTGGGCTTGTCAACATCTGCACCCCCATGGTTTCATAACACAATTCAGCAGCTGTGGCATTTAGTATAGGGACCCCTAGTGTCGGAACTTCGACACAACATAGAAGTGACCAACTGAAAGGGAATGTCTTGGTTACGTATGGTAAGCCTCGTTCCCTGATGGAGGGAATGGAGACGTTGTGTCCCTTATGCCACAACTCTGAACTGCTTCTGAGTGGGTTGAGACACTTCTCGACTCCTCAGAACAAAACACGTGAGCAAATGCCACGCTGGCCTATTTATACCCGGATGTCTGGGGCGCGGCCAGCTATGTAAATTTTGCTTGCCAATTTCATTGGCCTTTTCTCAACGATGTCAGAGGTGTCTGGGCTCCCAAGTGCCGGAGCTTCAGGGAATGAGGGTTACCATACGTAACTAAGATGTTTTTCACTGTAAATTATAAGATGACTTGTTCTTTTTCTCTTCCAAAAACCATAAATTAAACAGTATTTTACATTACATTTTGCAAAATATCCATGAATATGCAAATTAGGCCCCTTACACACTCAGTCACATCAGCTCAGACTACCTGCTCCACTTTCAACTCAGTTAACTGTAGTAAACACTACAAACAATGACAGTGTCAGTATTGGATTAATACAGCCATATACTTTAGGTTTAAACGAAACTTTAAGAGAAAATTATACAGTGTTGTCTACAAGTTGATGTATCAGAACGGTAATTTATTTTATGCATTGCTCTCTATAACACTCGACACGTAACAGTAATTGATACCATTAGGCTTTGGCTTGGCTTTGACATTATCAAATAACGTGTTGCTAATGTTACACAATCCATGTTCTTGTTTGCCGTTTCAGACAGCTACCTTCTAAAAATCACCTTTCCTAGGTAGAAACACTTGAAACATTAGCTAACAATATGAAAATCCCCACCTCACATGTTGATGGGATTGTTTACATGTTTGTGATGGTAGGAAATGGGGCTGTTTCAAACCACATTTTTGAGACTGTCTATGGTACATCACAGTTTTAAAGATAATTTTTTTCAGAAATGGTGTTGACTGATGAATCTGTACATGGTTTGTCTTTAAGCATATTAGAAACACCAGATAGACATGTAAATCAAAAACTTGATTTACACCACAGGGGGTCTTTAAAATTACAATTATTTTACAGTAGATTGCCATTTAAAAGACCAGCTTTACTGGACACCAACATATGTTGTGTTTTAGTTTTAGTTGCTAGGCCCCAACATGGGATAGTATCCCAGGTTAGTGCAGTATCCCAGTACTAACCATAGAAATTCAGCCTGGCTTTAAGCTAGTTTTTCAGCAAGGATAGCAGTACCTCTCAAAACAGAGTGATACCAGTCAGTTTTGTCGCTGAAGCACTTTCTGAGGGTCAGGAATTGGTTAACCTGCCTTTCTCTAGCCCTTAAGTCTGTCATATCCCACACCGTGGGAGGGAGGGGGATCAAACAGCCCAGTGGCCTTTGAGCCCATGTTGACAACTCGGGACTCTTTGAGTGCCGGGGAAGCTCATGAATATTGCATTTGTTGCATCAACGCCGACAGTGACACAGAAGAACTGACATTTCTGAAACAAATATCTCGCTGTATCTCGTCTAGGTTGGATTTTTTTGTTGAGCCACTCGTCTTTACTGGCCGACATGAAATAGGGCTGCTTTGGTAAAATGTGGTGACGTCGAACTTTGTGCGACAAATTCTAATGAAGCATATTACAAATGTACCAATTGAAGACAACAAAAGAACCTCAAGCCACGAGTGTCACCGCTAAAGAGCCAAAATTGCCATCCGCTCCCAGAATGCTTTGCTATGGTCATTGTTTTGTTGCCATTTCTGGTGCATGTGGTGCTAGACGTGAAAGCTTTGAACCCGACTAAATCTGTAGTAGTTGTCTGCATTCTGAGTCTTGCCACATGCTGCTTCTTTCTCTCTGCATTTCCTATAAACCTTGTGATTATGGGGAGCTCAGCTAAATGTCTTTCTTCTTGTGAAAGCACAGCATAGAACTCAAACTTTCACTCCACCAGCGCTGACTGACTTTTTACTTGCCTTGAAAACTGGTCTCAGGAGCATGTAAGAGAAAAGCAGCCCGAGCGACGCCATCAAAAAAGGAGCCATTTTAACAGCTCAGCGGGTATAGAAAATGGGACGCCTGCAAAAAAAAGACCATCACAACTCTTAATGAGATATGAGAACACAGACACCGCCACACAATGCGTCTGCCTGTTCAGCTCCAAGCTGCACACTCCCCCTAGTGAGTATGTAAGCTAATGCCTCAGGATGTGTCTGTGGGCTACCACACACACACAAAAATCCTCCCAGGAAGGCCCGACGTTTGTGAGAGCACAGGCCGCGGGAAGCATTCTGAACAGGTTTAGAAATAATAACGACTCCCTTTCCCATCATTAAGACAAGATTAAAACTGTCCACCATTTTGTCTCAACGTTGTCACGCAGCTCTCTCTATATGCAGCAGACTCTCTCGGACTCAAAGATGAAATCTAAGAGACAAGATTCTCTTTGAAGTTGGGGGTATAAGAATATTAATTCCAGGCTTTTCTGTCTCTGTTTCAGAGGGCTAAGCTGCCGGGGCTGTTTGTGTGTGCGAATGTCTGGAGAAAACTGCCTTGTGCCAATCAAAACAAAGACTGGGGACACTTCTGTCTCATTAGACCACTGCCTGGTTAAGGTCTGTCTCAGGGGAAAGGGAGGACACATGTGCCTGAGGAAATGAAAAAGGGGGTGGTGAGTGCAGACAGGGCTTGTCCCCTGCAGAAATTCCCCTAACCCCACCCTGCCAATCAAACCTTTTTTGATATACTCCTACCACATCCTGCACAACCCCATCTCTTTGTTTTGTGTCCCATCTACTCCCTTGACTTCAGCCTTCAGTGTTACAAATTATACATTTGTTGAGAGCTGGGCAAGTAGCCCATGTGCACTTCATTTCAACGGCCTGTCGTGGGACGGGCACACTGCCCTGACTGCTACAAAGTATTCTTCACAGTATCACTGTAAACTTTATTAAATATCAATACCAGTAAAATGTAACTAATTTCAATAACAAATTTCGACACCAAAGCAAAAATAACTTAAGATTATTTTAATATATACACATTCACATATTATTATATATTTTTAATATTATATATATTATAAATATAGTATATTTAGTATACACACAGACACACACATACACCTATGTAAACACTAAATATACTAGATAGACATACTGTACATAGATATAGATATACACATGCACACATTATTAATTATATAATACAATTTATAATTTATAAAAGCTATATAAAATAAAATTCTTTGTAAATATTGCTTTAAAACGGCATCAATGCATCTTCATTATTTTAATTTTAATTTTATTTTTATATCAACTTTGTGTTAAAGCACTGCTACCTTTGACCTATCTATTCATAACAACACACCGATTCATTAAAGATAAAAAGCATGAAAGCATGAGGGGGGAAAAAGAGAGTGGGAGTGAAAGAGAAAGAGAGATGTGCAGGACAGAAATCAATTCCGACATTCCCACCACATCGACATATTGACTCAAATCTACTTTCAGCAGAATATTATCTGAAAAACCAGAAGGGTAATCAACTTGCCATGCTATTTATTAGGCTAGATATCATACCAAATGAATATTTGTTCAAAAACATAAATATATATAGCAATGGACACATTTAATGTCAGAAGAATGGGTTTTTTTTATTGATTAGTTTAGGCCTGAAGTGTGTGTGCATGTGTGCATGCATACGTGCTTCGGTCAGCCATCACAAAGGGAACTGTGATTGGCTCCTCCCCATCAGCTCTCAGAGCTAATAGACTGATAGATTTTAGAGGGATTCTATCACCTCTGATTGGTTCAAAGACAATGACACTCTCTCTCTGCCAGATGGTGGTTAGAAATGTGTACGTGAGTATGTTTGGTCTACTCTTACGTCTTCAAATGACAAATTATTACCGTCAAATCTCACCCAGCTTGATTCCTCTACAGTTTATAAATTATCGTCACACAGTAAAGATTCACGTAAAATTCTGGTTACTGATATGCATGGCTTACTTGTTCTCTATTTTTAACTTTTGACTGAGGTTAATATTTGAATACATGCAAATAAATTGCACAGTTTGCATATGATAAAAATGTAGTGGTATGATGCATATAAATAATACACAAATATATTTAAATGGATATAATTTTTCTCTTTTGTGTGGGTATCGTAATCAATTTTAATGATCAAAAAACAGTTTGGGAAACGGAAACTCAAGATCAGTAAAATGCAAATCAGCACGTGAAAGTCGTGAGTGTCTGTGGTATTGAAACTCTCATTATAGAGAGCAGAAGAAGTTAAGCTAAGCTCAAGTCAACTCTTTCACACTGCACTTGAACAACTGTGAGAACACAAAATATTAACACGTACACAAAATATGGACAAGAATTCATGAACAAACAGGAACAGGAATTAACACAGAACACTGCATACACACACACACACATAGAGAAACAAACACACACAGAGCTACACATCCCGCATGGCCCGTGTGCTGACAGCAGAAGATTACGGTCCGTAGAACAGCTCAGACTGTTTGTCTTGTGCTTCACTGAAACTCAAACAAAACAGCATTGTGTCTGCCACTGCAGCACTACCAGTACCACTACTCTGTTATTGTGCTGTGTGTGTATGGGGGAGAAATCTTGAAAGACCATGTGATTAAATTAAACTGTGTGTGGACATGCATACATGTCTTTAGACACCAGGTGTGAAAAAATCTCGTTCTGTTTTACCATAAGGAAAATTTTTTTAGCTTAGATCACCAAACATTTTGACATGATTTTTAATTTCATATACTGAATGTAATAAATTTCACCACCTACCCTAAGTGCCATTTCTAAGTACACTCCCAGAAAAAAAGATACAAAGCTGTCACTTGGACAGAACCCTACGGTACAAAAGCTAAAACGTTAGCATATTTACCTGTAAATGGTACCTTAAAGATACATATTAGTACTTTAAAGTACACATTTAGTTCCTAAAACATACATATCAGTACCTTTTGAAAGGGTACCGCTCCAGTAAAATAATATGTTTTGTACCTTATTATATTGTATGCAATATAATACAAATTTGCTATATTTAATAAAATATAAATTTGTAATATATAACAAATTTCTATTGATGAGTAGAATACTGAGTGCAATATTTTATATTATTATTATTATTATCACATGATCTTTCAGAAATCATTCTAATTTGCTGATTTGGTGCTCAATAACTATTTCTTATTATTATCAATGTGGATTTTTTCTTTTTCTTTTTTTCTTTTTTTGTGGAAACCATGATGCAATTTTTTAAAGATTCTTTGATTAGAAGAAAGTCTAAAAAACAGCATTCAATTGAAATACAAATCTTTTGTAACATTATATATGTCTTTACTGTCAGTTTTGATCCATTTAATGCAATTTAAAAACTTTTTATTAAAGAGTAAAATAAAAATTTTAAAAATGCATAAATGATTTTGTTACTCATTTTTGCTTTGGTGATTATTGTGAGGAACATTCCATCGGTGTTGCCCCATATGCCTAAAAAAACCTGGTCATGGTAAATTTTCCACTGAGATAAAGATGTGTCAGAAGACACATGTGTCACACGAGATATTTACAGTCCTTTCGATTTGAATTGCACACATCGCTCAACAATGATCCGATTGTCATTTGTACTACATTCGACTTCTTTCAAAATGATATTGTTACAGTCAAATGCCAAAGTCTAGGCATTTGGACAAATCTGGAGAGATTTTTATATTCTTGGGAGAATCGGTTGAGAAATATTTGCGTTTTATTATGAAGTTCAACACTCAAACCATTTCGATTTGTCTCTCATCCGAGCTGGACCTGAACCATGGAGACTAGAGTCACGGCAAGATCTCAGAGCGCAGTTTGGTGAGCACGTGGGTGTCAGCCTACACCGATCACAGACCAGCAGTGAGTCACCAGCTCAGCCCCAAACTCAACTGATAACTGCAGTTATTACTACACCTCACCGAGCTGCATTGACACGGAGTGGCAGCCAACTGACATACGGGGGCAGAGAGGCCTAGGACAAACACGCAAGCTCCTCAACCGAAGCCCACCATCAATCATTCTAGATAACTAATAAATGTCACTCTTCGCCGAAGCCCCAGTCTGGCGCCTCCACACGCGCTCGCACATACAAACACATGCATACCACACAGATACAAGCAAACAATCTCGCACAAAAGTCAGCAAACAAACCCACGCATCACATCTCCTCTGAAGCCCAGATGCTAGTTGCGCCTTCTAGAATATTTCCTAAACTTGTGGACAAACTTCTTGCTTCCGCTGATGAGCTTTTGTGTCTCCAAACCTGTTGCAAACAGAACGAGAGAACGACAAAGAAAGAGAGGACGCACTTCGTCCTCCTACAGACACAGGATGTGCTGCAGGAAATTCAATGGAAGTCATATTCACACACTCTGTCAGCTCCTGTTCACTTCCTGCATCAAGGTTACACTTCCATTTCCTCTAGCATTAACATTTTTGACCCTTTAATCAACTGAGGATTTCTTCATTAACACAAGGAATAAACAGATGAATAAAACGGCATCCGCGCCCACGAAGTGACTAAGCGCGTGTCATTGAGTCTTTACAGTCAGCATTTCTAAAGCAAGACATTGTCCTCCTCCTCTCTGCCTACACGCTGCACCTCACTCTGGCATGGCCTGAGCCATAGACTTATAATTACTAGATGGCTCAACCCCACTCATGTCCGTTTCACCACATCCTAGCAGATGGGCCCCAGATTTCAGGCTCCGAATGGGTTGTTTCTGGGCCACAGTGAGCTCTCAGGCCGTTTGCTATCATATTTGCAGGAAGGATGGACATTTTGGTCATTTTACTCCGGTACTAAACCAATTGTTAAACACAGGTTAAGGACAGGGAGTTGGATTCTGTCAAACTGTTCTACGTACAGCTAGAAGTTGTTAGCTGGTGCATTGGTTTACACTTAAAAATAAAAAAAATGTAAAAGCACTTTTAGAAATGTTTTTTTTTTTTTTTTTTTTAAGTTAAAAATAAGCAGGACATGCTTTTAACATGAGGTTGACTCCTGTGTTAACCAAGAGTCAACCTGTTGATTTGGTGACATGCAGCTCATACGACTATTTCCACATTAGGATACTTGAATCAAGCTTTTACATAATCTGTTTCAGGGAAGCATTACTGATGATTTAGATGCACATCTAGGTCACATCTTTGTCTTAAAAAAAAAGAGAGAGGTGTATTTTCGTGAATTGGTGTTCTTCCCATGGGAAGGATCTTCAGAGATGTAGCATCGAATCTGCTATCCTTCCATCTTGAGGGCCTGGACAGGTGCCTGTCTGTGTCTACACTCAAGGTCTAAGTGGCCGCTATTGCAGCAAACCATGTCACTGTAGATTGCAGATCGGTGGGGAAGCACGATCTGGTTATCAGATTCCTAGGAGGTTGAATCATCCAAGGCTGTGACTCATCCCCTCTTGGGATCTCTCAATGGACCTTCAGGCCTTACAAAGAGATCAGTTTGAGCCCCTTTAGTCAGTTGGACTTAGTGCCCTCTCTATGAAGACGGTCTTCCTGACTGTGTTCACTTCTAACAGGGTGGGGGATCTTCAAGCCCTCTCTGTTAACGAATCATGCCTAGAATTCGGGCCGGCAAACTCACTTTCTACTGAGACCCAGGCCTGGAAATGTGCCCAAGGTTCCCACCACTCTTTTTAGAGATCAGGTGGTAACCTTTCAAGCTATCCCCCGCAGGAGGGGGACCCTGACCTGTCTCTGTTGTGCCGGGTGTGACCCCTATGCGTCTATTTGGAATGCACACAGAGTTTCAGACTGTCTGAACAGCCCCCAACTGCTCCCCGGGCGCTGCAGCAAAAAAAATGGCTGCCCACTGCTCCGGGTGTATGTTCACGGTGTGTGTGTGTTCACTGCTGTGTGTGTGCACTTTGGATGGGATAAATGCAGAGCACTAATTCCAAGTATGGGTCACCATACTTGGCCACATGTCACGTCACTCTTTGCCTGCTTCGGAGGACAGCAGAAAGGGAATACTGTCTCCAAACAAAGGATCTCCCACTGGATTGTGGCTGTGATCCTTACAACCTATCAGGGCAGAGGCTTACCATACCCACTGGGAGTGAGGGCACACTCAACCAGGGGCATTGCTGCTTCGTTAGCTTTAGCAAATCGTGCCTCATTAACGGACATTTGAAGAGCTGCAGATTGGGCTACACCTAATACATCTGCCAGATTCTACATTCTGCGAATGGAGCTAGTTTCATCCAGAGTTTTGAGCACTATATCTTGAACTCAGGTGGCTGGTAGGGTGTAGAGCTTGCATTTAGCACCTTCCCCTGTCTGAGGTGATAATGTGCGCTTATTGAGTCCAGTTCAGTTCCTTCTTATGAACCCTGGACTACCCTTCCATCACTCAAGCACTCTCTTACATAGCTGAGTTTAGCGGAGGAACTCGTTATAAGAATCCATTACAAGTAAACCTCGAGTGAACTCTCATAATAGATTAGTGCTCCATATATTGTGGCTCCGTGTGGCAGCCCCATATGTGTATTAGTCTACTGCTCTGTTCCGAATAGGATTCAGTGTTTTCCCTAGACAGACAGTCGGTCTGTCGCTTGTTTCTGTGCTTGGTAGTTCTCCCCTTATGCAGAGCCCACCACAAAAACCTTACCTCTGTAGTACTCCCTTTTAGTGAGTCCATAGGATGTATCTCCACATGTTACCTCCCCTTTGGGTAGGATGTGGTCTCCGTAGTGTTCTTTTCCCACTTGGGAAAATGAACGCTTCCCCAATGTTACAAACAGGACTTTTCAAATGCTATTTATTCTTGTTTTTCTCAGAATGAGAAAAGGCTCTGGCTGGAGGTGACCTCTGCCTTAAATGGCGGCTCTCCCGGATGTTGGAGAGTGAAGTCTTGGACGTTGGAAGGTTACGAGGGAGGTGAAATCCATTTGGTCGTGGCATGCTGGGCTTGTCAACATCTGCACCCCCATGGTTTCATAACACAATTCAGCAGCTGTGGCATTTAGTATAGGGACCCCTAGTGTCGGAACTTCGACACAACATAGAAGTGACCAACTGAAAGGGAATGTCTTGGTTACGTATGGTAAGCCTCGTTCCCTGATGGAGGGAATGGAGACGTTGTGTCCCTTATGCCACAACTCTGAACTGCTTCTGAGTGGGTTGAGACACTTCTCGACTCCTCAGAACAAAACACGTGAGCAAATGCCACGCTGGCCTATTTATACCCGGATGTCTGGGGCGCGGCCAGCTATGTAAATTTTGCTTGCCAATTTCATTGGCCTTTTCTCAACGATGTCAGAGGTGTCTGGGCTCCCAAGTGCCGGAGCTTCAGGGAATGAGGGTTACCATACGTAACTAAGATGTTTTTCACTGTAAATTATAAGATGACTTGTTCTTTTTCTCTTCCAAAAACCATAAATTAAACAGTATTTTACATTACATTTTGCAAAATATCCATGAATATGCAAATTAGGCCCCTTACACACTCAGTCACATCAGCTCAGACTACCTGCTCCACTTTCAACTCAGTTAACTGTAGTAAACACTACAAACAATGACAGTGTCAGTATTGGATTAATACAGCCATATACTTTAGGTTTAAACGAAACTTTAAGAGAAAATTATACAGTGTTGTCTACAAGTTGATGTATCAGAACGGTAATTTATTTTATGCATTGCTCTCTATAACACTCGACACGTAACAGTAATTGATACCATTAGGCTTTGGCTTGGCTTTGACATTATCAAATAACGTGTTGCTAATGTTACACAATCCATGTTCTTGTTTGCCGTTTCAGACAGCTACCTTCTAAAAATCACCTTTCCTAGGTAGAAACACTTGAAACATTAGCTAACAATATGAAAATCCCCACCTCACATGTTGATGGGATTGTTTACATGTTTGTGATGGTAGGAAATGGGGCTGTTTCAAACCACATTTTTGAGACTGTCTATGGTACATCACAGTTTTAAAGATAATTTTTTTCAGAAATGGTGTTGACTGATGAATCTGTACATGGTTTGTCTTTAAGCATATTAGAAACACCAGATAGACATGTAAATCAAAAACTTGATTTACACCACAGGGGGTCTTTAAAATTACAATTATTTTACAGTAGATTGCCATTTAAAAGACCAGCTTTACTGGACACCAACATATGTTGTGTTTTAGTTTTAGTTGCTAGGCCCCAACATGGGATAGTATCCCAGGTTAGTGCAGTATCCCAGTACTAACCATAGAAATTCAGCCTGGCTTTAAGCTAGTTTTTCAGCAAGGATAGCAGTACCTCTCAAAACAGAGTGATACCAGTCAGTTTTGTCGCTGAAGCACTTTCTGAGGGTCAGGAATTGGTTAACCTGCCTTTCTCTAGCCCTTAAGTCTGTCATATCCCACACCGTGGGAGGGAGGGGGATCAAACAGCCCAGTGGCCTTTGAGCCCATGTTGACAACTCGGGACTCTTTGAGTGCCGGGGAAGCTCATGAATATTGCATTTGTTGCATCAACGCCGACAGTGACACAGAAGAACTGACATTTCTGAAACAAATATCTCGCTGTATCTCGTCTAGGTTGGATTTTTTTGTTGAGCCACTCGTCTTTACTGGCCGACATGAAATAGGGCTGCTTTGGTAAAATGTGGTGACGTCGAACTTTGTGCGACAAATTCTAATGAAGCATATTACAAATGTACCAATTGAAGACAACAAAAGAACCTCAAGCCACGAGTGTCACCGCTAAAGAGCCAAAATTGCCATCCGCTCCCAGAATGCTTTGCTATGGTCATTGTTTTGTTGCCATTTCTGGTGCATGTGGTGCTAGACGTGAAAGCTTTGAACCCGACTAAATCTGTAGTAGTTGTCTGCATTCTGAGTCTTGCCACATGCTGCTTCTTTCTCTTTCCATTTCCTATAAACCTTGTGATTATGGGGAGCTCAGCTAAATGTCTTTCTTCTTGTGAAAGCACAGCATAGAACTCAAACTTTCACTCCACCAGCGCTGACTGACTTTTTACTTGCCTTGAAAACTGGTCTCAGGAGCATGTAAGAGAAAAGCAGCCCGAGCGACGCCATCAAAAAAGGAGCCATTTTAACAGCTCAGCGGGTATAGAAAATGGGACGCCTGCAAAAAAAAGACCATCACAACTCTTAATGAGATATGAGAACACAGACACCGCCACACAATGCGTCTGCCTGTTCAGCTCCAAGCTGCACACTCCCCCTAGTGAGTATGTAAGCTAATGCCTCAGGATGTGTCTGTGGGCTACCACACACACACAAAAATCCTCCCAGGAAGGCCCGACGTTTGTGAGAGCACAGGCCGCGGGAAGCATTCTGAATAGGTCGAGAAATAATAACGACTCCCTTTCCCATCGTAGTTAACAAGTGCATTGTGCAACAACAAGTCTCTCACTTAAGGTTCGGCTCTTTGCGAATGTGAGGACTGTTAGGCAAATATTATGAGAATAAGTAAAAGACACAAAATCAAGGAAATTTGGCAGAATGCTGTCCCATTTCAAGTAATATCATGTACATTGTCCTCCTATTATCATCAACATTATACATTATATTTTAGCTGTGGGAACATATCACTGATCATAGATCTATTGAATATAAATTCCTTTTGATTCTGTCATAAGGAGCTTATCATATACAGTACTGTACGCAGAAACCATCTCATCAGACTTAATTAACTCCCATATTTATTTTAATTTTAAATTATTTTAGTCAAACTGTCAGCAAACAAACATACAAATAAATAATTTGGAGGTCCATACGATTTTTTTAAGAATATCTTATGCATACCAAATCTGTATTTATTAGATTAAAAATACAGTAAAAAAAAAAAAGAAAAAGTAATATCCTGCAATATTATCACATTTTACGAGAACAGTTTTCTATTTTAATATATTTTAAAATGTAATTAATTCCTGTGATGGCAAAGCTGTTCAAGAAAGATGTCTTTATCAATGTCAAAAAAACTTGTACTGCTTAATATTTTTTTGTGGAAAGCATGATGCAGTTTTTTCTGGATTCTTTAATAAATAGAAAGTTCAACAGAACAGCATTTATTTTAAACAGAAATCTTTTGTAACATTATAAATGTATTCACTGTCACTTTTGATCAATTTAATGCATTATTACTGAATAAAAATATTAATTTCTTTCATTTAAAAAAATTGTAGTGTAAATAAAATGAAAAAGTTGTGTACGTGTGAAAGGTTGGAAGTGAAGAACCACCTGTGTGTATTTGTGTGTCTATGTTATGTGCACACCAATGAGCCACAATAGCTCAAGAGGTCATCTTTTGGCTCATTGGCGTGTACATAACACAGAGACACACACAAATGCCCATACCGAAAAAACAGATCTGACCTCTTGTGCCAGTCACGCTCACATAAAATGTACTCTCCTCCGATGGAGATACAGAGAAGCTTTGTTTCTGCTCAGCTCAGGCTCAACCTCTGTTCAAAAGTGAAACACAGACTTATTTTCACACTCACATAAAGAAAGATCTAAAAGTCTAGGGAACCAACACACCAACAACACGCATATTAAATTTATGTAAAACAGCAGTTTTGACCTTTTTGATATCTCCTTTTATGTTCCAATATAGAAAATGATATACAAGGGTGGGTAAATAACAATTTTTACAATTCATTGTAAAAATCTATGGAAGGTGCAACCTGACTAGCAAAGCAAACAGCTGTTTATATACAGTTACCATTGTGATCGCAGATATTATGTAAATATGCTTATGTGCTAAAGCTTCTCAAACTTTAGCTCAGTATCAAATGTTTCCTAAATGAAGTCACCTATACTGCGAACAGCAAAAATGGCCTATTGTTCTGTAATATGCTCAAATTAAAATAAATGAGAAGGGAGGGTGAAAAATTACAAATTTAATGGTTTCCAGAAATCAAAGGCGGTATCCTCAGCACTGAATAATAAGTGGTAATATGAACTTTAAACTAGAAAAGCAGAAAATTATGCGCTTTAAAAGATTCATAAAGCTGGCTATTTGCATACTTGCACACTTCCATTGTATGCTAATAAGATGGGCCATCTAGGTATTCATATTAAAATATATTAAATCTGAGACGGAAGAGGTCAGGTCCTGCTATACCCCTAGCATAAGCAGTAAATATTAATTCACCTCTAACCTTGATAATACACACTATATGAATATGTATTCATCAAACTTGCCCTCATGTTGTTCCAAATCTGTATGACTTTCTTCTGTTAAAACATAAAATTAGTAACAATTCAGTGGAAGTCAATAGTAACCAAAACTGTTAGTTACCAACATTGTCCTTTTTCCGCAGAAGAATGTTTTACAGGTTTGGAAAAAGCATAAAAATCAAAGAAATGTGGCTTACATGGGAGGGTTGCAAGACAAAAAGCCACTCCTCAAGAAAAGCTACATGCAGTCACAATTGAGCTTTGCCAAAACGCACCTTGAAGATTCTGAATCTGAGGCAGATGAGACAATAAAATTGAATTATTTGGCCTCAACACCAAACAATATGTCTGGCGAAAATCCAATACAGCTCACCATCCAAATGACACCATTCCAAAACTAACCACAGTGGTTGAAGGAGAAAAAGGTGAATGTCCTTGCATGGCCTAGTCAGAGCCCAGACTGAAACCCCATTGAACAGCGCGCTTTCAGAGTTTCTCTGAAACCCTCCAACTTTCCCAGCTCCACCTGTATAGATCTGCTACGGGTTATTTTATATGCTATTTGAGCAGCAGCAGTATGTCTTAAATACTCATGGCACCATATCGCCATATGCATTGGCAGTAGCAAGTTCCTGTACTTGCTTGCAAAAACCCAATTTAGGTCTGAGATTTTTTTTTTTTTAAGATTTTCAATATGAATATTAAAACCCAACCGTTCATCAAGCCATAAGCCCAATGTTGACAATGGGAAGAAGGTTTACCTTCCAACATGTCAATGACCCAAAGCACACAGCAAAACTGTCCAGACAGTGGTTGAAGGAGAAAAAGGTGAATGTCCTTGCATGGCCTAGTCAGAGCCCAGACTGAAACCCCATTGAAAATCTGTGGAATGACTTGAAGACTGCAGTCCACAAACGCTCACCATCAAATTGAACTGAACTTGAGCAGTTCTGCAAAGAAGAGTGGGCAAATATCGCAAAGTCTAGATGTGCAAAGTTAATAGAGACAGAGACATATCCCAACAGACTAAAGGCTGTAATTAAAGCAACATACTGACACATGTAACACCTATATAACATGTATAACAAGTTGGTGTTATATCTTTCACTTGGATATATATATATATATATATATGTATATATATATATACCAAGTTCTATCATGCAACTCTAGATGGCGCAGGCTGATGGGGCCTTAACATAGATTTATATTGTTAGAAAAGATTTATATTTTGAATAAATGCTGTTCTTTTTAACTTTTTATTCATCAAAGAATCCTGAAAAAAGATCGCAGTTTCCAAAAAAAATATTTGGCAGCACAACTGTTGCCAACATTGATAACTCTAATAATAAATCAGCATATTAGACTGATTTCTGAAGGATCATGTGACACTTTACTGGAGTAGTGGCTGATGGAAATTCAGCTTTGCATCGCAGAAATAAATTATATTTTAAAGGATATTAAAATAGAAACCATTATTTTATATTGTAATAACATTTTGCAAGATTACTGTTTTTTTCTGTATTTTTGATCAAATAAATGCAGCCTTGATGAGCATAAGAAACTTCTTAAAAAAAAACATTACAAGTCTTACTGATCCCAAACTTTTGAGCGGTAGTGTATATAATTACATATATATGTATATGCTTTGTTGCGTATATGCATATATGTATATGCTTTGGATAAAAGTGTCTGCTAAATGACTAAATGTAATGTAAATGTGTGTTTATATAAACACACATTTACATTACATTTAGTCATTTAGCAGACGCTAAATATATATATTATTTTGAGCTGCTCTTTTCCATAAACGAAAACCAGACCAGAACATGTCAAGCTCCAAAAAGGACATAGTCAATTTGTCTTAGGTACTATAAGTCATGTGCAGTGTTGGGGAGTAACTAGTTACATGTAACAGAATTACGTAATTTAATTACAAAATAAATGTAACTGTAATATGTTACAGTTACTAAGAAGAAATGTGTAATTAAATTACAGTTACTTATGAAAATGTTAAAGATTACAAAGGGGTTTACATCTGAATATTTTCACACACATACAGATTTGATT
>NW_015635022.1:337870-342456 GCF_001515625.1 Sinocyclocheilus rhinocerous
AATGTAACTGTAATATGTTACAGTACTAAGAAGAAATGTGTAATTAAATTACAGTTACTTATGAAAATGTTAAAGATTACAAAGGGGTTTACATCTGAATATTTTCACACACATACAGATTTGATTTATTTCTTTCCCAAATTGCATCGACTGCTTTAAAATATGAGACACCAATGTTTCAGGAGTATAGGACACAGAATAGGACTCATGCTTATTCAATAACTGTTTTATTTCCTGTTTGGGTTTATGTATATGCTTTATTTTTTTTAAAGATTAACAGTTTTTTTACAAAGCATTGCTAGATGCCAGTGTTACTTGTCATGGCTATGCAAATAATTTGATTTCAAAGTATTAAACTATATCTTATGATCTGTATTTAACCGCAGAATGATCTCAAAGTAAACATAGCTGCTAAAGTCTGATTTTGTGGTGGCTGTGCTTTAAATTAAATACTTATCTTAATTCAAGTGAAGAAGGATTTTGAAAGTCTGATACTAACTAGTGTTGAGTCCTACTGTAAAGTCAACCGTGACTGCTTTAAATGTTTGAAAATGAAAATAACATTTGAAAACATTTGTTAAAAATTTAGAAAAGTAATCAAAAAGTATTCAAATGTAATCAGTTACATTACTTTAATAAAGTAATTTAACAGATTTTTAAGTAATTTAATTTTAAGTAATTTAACTGAGTTTTTATAAATTAATTGAAATAGTTACACTACTATTACATTTTAAACAGGGTAACTTGTAATCTGTAACCTATTACATTTCCAAAGTAACCTTCACGATAATTAATAATGAACTGAAATTAAGACTACAAAAAACAATATTCACTTTCACTGAATGGAAAAGAGCAGCTTGGACTTCTGCTATCACTATCTCCTTTTGTACGTTAAAGAAGAATGCCATGGGTTATAAGATATCAGTAAAGAATAAAACAGAATGTATCATATAATTTAGTCACAGCTGAAAAATACTGCAACGGAAAAAAAATTAAATAAAATCTTGGCCTTGACAGGCTAACAGTGAGGTAAGGCTCAAATAAAACATGCTCTTAAGAGAATTAATATCGCAGCCGTTCCAAGTCAGTATGTGTTTTAATTAACCACTTTTCATCAACCTTTTAACTTTAAATCTTGTTCACTACTGAACAATGCCTGAAGTGCAAAGTTCTCCCAAACTGATCCGTCCTGCTGTGACACGATTGTTAGATACTATAAGATCTGCAAACCTCACCTCAAGCCACAGTAGCCGTCTCATTTGGATAAGATGACACACATGGAAGCAGGCAGGAGGGATTCATAGGATTGGGCACATATCAAATGTATTTGAAATGCTTTTTATTAACTTTTAATGGCATTCTGAGAGGGTTGAACTCAAATGGCTGAGTGTAGAGAACTGAGAATAACAGTGTGATGGTAAAGAGACAAAAGTGTGTTAGCCAACCAGGGAATATTACAGTGTACTACAGCCATCCAGAAACACACATTCATTTGGATATATTGGAGATATATATAAAACGTATATTATTATTTTTTATATAATGTTTTTTTTTTTTTTAAACAGGTTCACTTGCATTCAACAAAGCTCCCACTGTTCATTTTCTCACATGTTGCACTGCAATGTGTTTTTAGACAGAGCTCAGTAAATAAGGATCAGACACTTTTAATTCACTCTTTCACAGCCTTCCCTTTGGCAAACGTGCTCGGGATCGTCATAGCAACAACCATGGTGAACAATCATAGTTCTATTCAGTGACTGTGTTAAACTGGCAGAACAATCAAGCACAGCTTCACATGTATCTAAACATGCTTGTGTGTCGCTATCCTTGGCCCTTTGAGAGCCTAGGCAAACACAAGTTCTTTCTTCTTCCTTGTTCTTGCTATCTCATGCTTCCATCTTTGTTTTTGGCACCTCTTTCATTCATCTATGCATTCCTCTTCCACGCTTTCTCGCTGTATCACTGTCTTTCTGTCTCTCTTCTTTGAATTTGGAGTCTGAGAGTTTAGATGAGATTGGAAACTTCCAGGTGCACATGGACAGTCAGACAAGTAATAAGGGCTGAAAGCAATTTCCTCCCTGCTTTATCAAACTCTGAGAGATGGGCAATAACCACATATAGTAAGCCCTGACTCTCTTGTTTATTATTTATATCAGGTTGATTGGGATCCGTGAGTCACACAATGTGTCGGCGAGGTGCCGTTGTTCGCCGGGAAAAACACTCACGTTGTGAACAAGCACCTGATTTATACTTATCCATCTGCTTGCATGCGAAATAGTTTAGATGAAGACCTGGTTGGAACTGTTACTGGGCAGGATGTTGAAATAATGCCCAAAAGCAGACAAAAATAAGCCAAATGAGAGGACAATGAACCTCTATGCACATCATCATAACAAACCGAAAATAATGACAAATGTATTGATTTTGTGGAGAATGGGAGCTCAGTTGCTGGTGTTCTCTTTGCTGTCAAAATAAAAGTCCCACTTCTGAGACATTGGCTAAAATGAAAAACTTTAATTAAATCATGCTGATAATTCACAAAAAAAGTACCAAACATTGGCCGATATGTATTTAGACCACTAAATGCTTGGATTACGAAAATTGTCCTGTTGGAGGGAAGGGGGTAAGAAAGTTATATTCTGGTGAAAGATTATTATGATAAACATTAGTTTTTCCTTTAGAATGATGTTTACCAATAAATAGTTCATAATGAGTCCAGGAATGTCATTTAAAGTTTCAAATTTAGCTTTCATGTTAACATTTTGGAAGCCCATGCCATTAAAAATGTATTGCTTTTAGTCCAGATCTGTTAGCTTTGAGGCCATCAATATGCTAGTGTCCTCCAAAATGAAGTTTAAATTTAAATGCATGGAAAAAAAATAAAATAATTATCTTCCTGGAAAACAGACGAAAATACTGATGCCATAATCTTAGTAGAATTTGTAGCCAATTAAATGTTCTCTAAAATTGCAATACACTCTCCACCTTAATTTTAACTCCCACCTGCCACTTATCTAACTGTTTAACATCTAATTCACACGACCTTGAACTTCAGAGACATCAACCTCAGATGTATTCACATCTACGGCCTCAGATCTATGAATGTTTCTACACCATATGAAAACTGTCTTATCAAGTTCTACACTGCAAAATATGGACACTTAGGCATTGAAGGGATAGTTCACCTTCAGTTGCTGGTCCCCATTGACTTCCATAGTATGGGAAAAAACACTATGCAAGTCAATGGGGACCAGCAACTGAAGGTGAACTATCCCTTTAAGGTATGACAGATACTGTATCAACATCATTAAATTCTGTAGAGCTGCTATTCTATTCAAGCCAAAATCATTCAGATGAACCCTGCTGTTCTCTATACCCTGGCCGATCTCCAAAGCCTCCAAAAGCTGTCAATTGTTGCTTTTCCAGACTGTGGTGTAAACTAAAGTTTGTTAAAAGCCTTGCCTATCACACCCCGATCTCCTGTTTCAAAAGGATCTACATTAATATAGGTAAGAAAGGTTATTCAGCATATTAATTTCAGTGTCAATGCTATCATGAGGATTTTTTGGTTGCACAGTGATGACCTAGAGCTGAGCAAATGTGATTTATATTTAAATTTGGCATAAAAAGGTTGGATAAAAGTTGTGAGAGTACTGTAACATCTACTGGTCTAAGACTAAACACAGAGACTAAATAAGCAAAAGTGGGCGGCACCATAAATACAAGCATATAGACAAGTTAATTGGGTGTACAATATAGGTCAAAGACAGAATAAAATTAATTAAGAGATATCGATTCTTGGTTGCAAAATCTACAGAGGCCAGTGTTGCCATAGTGATACCACCACTCAGCAATCTTTTGACACAGTTCTAGAATCTTTACCAAATGCATTTTAAAAAATACAGAAAGACCACACTGCAGTACACAGAGCTCTGCTTTTAGACCCTGACACGGCTCAAAACACAGATAAGTGCCTGAACCCTGCCGCAAGATTCTGCTCTGCTGAACTCTTAAACTCAGCCTATTTTCACTGGCATCTGCAGACGCCTAAGCTCACATATACAAAGGCTTTTAAAGAACAAGAGCCTTTAAAAATGCATCTACATTTTCTATTCAGCTCCTCTTCAGTCTCCATTAGGACTTCCAAATCGGTTACAAAAGCATTAAATGTTGAAACGCAGTTCAACACCATGGAATATTGACAGATAAACACTTTTATGCTTCACACTTTACTTCGCCTTGTTGTTTTAGCAAGATCAAACAGGTTATTCTATGAAACAATTGCCTTTTACACTTTGATAAACTTTTGCATTTTAAACTTTTTTTTTTTTTATTGAGCAAGGATGCATTAAACTGATCAATACTGACAATTAAGACTTTTACATTGTTACTAAATATTTATATTTCAAATAAATGTTGTTCTTTTGAACTTTCCATTCATCAGAGTCCTGAAAAAAATGTATCATATCGTTTCCAAAAGAATATGAAGCAGCACAACTGTTTTCGACATTGATGATATTAAGAAATGTCATCACACAAATAAATTACATTTTAAAATATATTAAAATAGAAAAGTTATTAAATTG
>NW_015635022.1:343320-344747 GCF_001515625.1 Sinocyclocheilus rhinocerous
TATATACACACACACAATTTTTTTTGTATCAAATAAATACAACCTTGGTGAGCAATAAGCAAAAGACTTATTTGACTGTAACACTGAAATGTAATACACTGTAAAAGTTGGCAATGCCTATTCATTGTCCATCAAAAATTATATTTACATATGTAATGGGCAACAAATGGCACTTGTTTTGTAGAATAACCCAAATGCTGCACTAGCTGAAGCACCCTAATTTGACTATAATTTATTTAAAGGCAGAATTCAATATTTCTTGGCAAAGCATCTCCTTTTTTCTCTCTATGTATACAAAGAAATCTCTATGTATATTGGCCAGGTCCAGCAAACTATCACATCAGCAAATGATACACATAATCCTTCTGAATAAGAGAAACCGTACACTCAACTTGTTTTGTGTGCAGTGTTTTGGGCCAGCAAAGAATGAGACTTGCTAGGGAGTCAACAAAGCTGTCAAACACGGTAATAATGCTAATGTAGCATATTTTGATTTTAGTCAGTGAAGATAAGCTAGCAGATTAGTTTTAATTAGACAGTGTGCGGATAGACCGCTGGTTCTAGGGAGGAATCTGTCAGCATTAGTCTACATCACGAGAAGCTGCAAATGAACATGAAACACACACACTCATGAAGACTCTCTCGATCTGACTGTGAGTGTGTAGCCAGTCTACGGTCATGTCTTATTCATCCGTCTTTTCCACTGATTAAAGTGTGTGGGAGAGACACTTTCAGGGCACACATACTCTCTCTGAGAGAGGCCACGACCGGACGAACTCTTTGGCCGCATTTATGTTCTCAACCAATTCCATTTTCTTTAACAGGCATCTGGCGCTGATCAGATCTTGTTGTTATGCCGTTTGCAAGCATGCAATTGAAAGATTGAATGTTTCAGCAAAACTTTTAAATGGTTCTAAACGTGATATGTATCTGACCTACATTTATACACTATCCAATTCTCGTCTTAATCTGGGATTTTTCCATGATTGCCACACGACAGATGGCCTACAAGAAAACATCACATACACACACAGACAAAAAATATATAAAATTAAAAAACAAATAAATACATAACCACAACATATATTATTTATATATTTATCTTAATATATACATATAATTATAATTAAAATAGTTACTTAGATTGTTTTGTTTTTCAAAGGTTCAAAACGCAATTCTGGATTGTGCAGCCTAATTTAACCCCTAGATGTTTAGATCAAAATGTACCGGAGCTCCTTGCATTATAACACATCTTCCAGAGCACCATTTCCTTCTATATGTCTCATAGCACCACATTTTAAAGCAATTTCAAAGAGATGTGTATTTGATATCATAGCAGTTTTTTAATCTACCTTGGAGCATAAACTGTCACACTGCCAGTCTGTTTGAGAGAGAGAGAGAGAGAGAGAGAGAGAGAGAGAGAGAGA